>NC_064772.1:2078997-2207417 GCF_011397635.1 Epinephelus fuscoguttatus | reverse complement strand
GAAGACAGAGACAGATGCAGGACAGACGGTAATGACAGTATCTTACAACAACATTAATGAAAGTAATAATATTATAATTAATAATAATATATTAATATCTGATAGCAGCACAACCATACACGTTACACTATCCAGGCACCACTGCAATATAAGTTAACCTGAGAGACAGTGGAGCACAAAGGCTCGGGAGAAGAAGCCGAGTTAGTGACATCCAGAATGGCCAAGTTCGCAAGATGCAGTAATAGGACACGAGAGAGAGAGAGAGAGTGAGCGAGCGAGCGAGCGAGCGAGAGAGAGAGAGAGAGAGAGAGAGAAGGAGAGAAGGTGTCTGGTGTAATATAGGGGGTCCTCCGGCAGACTAGGCCTAAGTCAGCTTAACTAGGGGCTGGTACAAGGCAACCCTGAGCCAGCCCTATCATTAGTCATACTTCTATTGTTATTATACACATATGATTATTGTCACATTTGTATACTATCAGATATTAACTGTACTTTCAACATATTGTACCACAATAGCCAGAATTATAATTATATTATTACTTTCATTAATGTTGTTTTAAGCTATTATCGTTACTGTCTGTCCTGCATCTCTCTCTCTGTCTCCGTCTCTCTCCCTGTCTCATTGTGTCATACGGATTACTGTTAACTTATTATGTTGATCTGTTCTGTATGACATCTATTGCACGTCTGTCTGTCCTGGAAGAGGGATCCCTCCTAAATTGCTCTTCCTGAGGTTTCTACCATTTTTTCTCCCCGTTAAAGGGCTTTTTTGGGGGGAGTTTTTCCTTATCCGCTACGAGGGTCCTAAGGACAGAGGGATGTCGTATGCTGTAAAGCCCTGTAAGGCAAATTGTGATTTGTGATATTGGGCTTTATAAATAAAATTGATTGACTGATTTAAAATCAGTATCTGAGCTAAATATAACTGAAACTGAGCAATGGGGAGACTTCGTTTCAGAGGCATGGGGTGCTAAGACTGTCCATGCAGAATTGAGTTTCTGTCTGTAGGCTTCCTGTATAGAGAAGTGCTGAGACCATTGTATGGTTTATGACCAGAATGTCTAAAAAAAAATCATTTTGCACTGGTCATGGGCCATGGTGAAGTTCAAATGTGAGTTTTGTGTATTCATAAAGTGGTGGAATTCGGTGAGTTTCTCTTCTGTCGAGGTCCAAATAAAGAAAATATCGTCAATGTATCTTTTATATGTAGAAATGTATTGAAGATATGGATTTTCAGCTGGGTTCATTTCAGCTTCCTGTTCGAAGAGTCCAACATACAGGGAAGGGTAACTGGGGGACATCTTAGAGCCCATGCTGACACCCGACACCTGCAAGAAGAAGTCACCGTCAAACATAAAGTAGTTCGTAGTAAGCACAATTTCAATAAGTTTTAAGATACAGGGTGTGCTGGGCATGTTAGGCTGTGAAGATGTTTGAGCATGTGTCTGGAGAAAGACTTCAGCTGCTCTTAAACGCCCTTCAATGGGCACATTGGTATATAGGGACTCTATGTCCATGGTCACCAGCTGTTGGTGATAGTGGCTGGGGGGAACAGTTTGTAATGTCTTTGGAAAATCCATAGTCTTTAGCGTAGGAGGGGAGAGCTGACACACACGGTTGGAGGAAATAGTCAATGAAGGCTGAAATTTTCTCAGTTAGTGAGCCAATGGCAGCCACTATGGGTCTGCTAGGAGGGGTGCCCATATAGTTTTTGTGAATTTTAGGTAAAGTATAGAACACTGGAGTGATAGGGGTGTTGACCAGCATGAAGGTAAATTCCTCTTTGGTGATTTTTCCTTTGTCCAGAAGGTCAGTGAGACAGTCATGCACTCTAGTTTTGAAGTCTGTGCTAGGATTTGATTGTAATTTGCAATAAAATGATTGATTACTGAGCTGTCTCTTAGCTTCTTGGTTGCAAGCAGATCGATCCAAGATGACCAGTGCCCCCCCTTTGTCTGCACATTGAATGACTATGGATTTATCATCTCTTAAGTTGTTCAGTTCAGTGTGTTGAGTTTTTGTCAAATTGTGCATGACTTTGTATTCTCTTTTTTTGCCAGGTATGTTGGATACATCTCTTTCAACCAGTCTGCAATATGTGTCAACAGAAGAGTTTCTGTGTTTGGGAGGGATGAAGGTGGATTTACCTCTGAATGAAGTTTTGGGCCTTGTGGAGGTGTTGGAGTGGGCAGCCCGCCCTGTCTCAATCTGAGTCCAACTAGCGGGGGCCGTACCCTGGGTCCCTCGAGAGCAGGCCAAATGAGAGACACTGTTTGACACCTGTTCATTGTTGTTGAAAAATTCCTTTCAACGTAAATTATGGGAAAATTTTGCAGGACGACATATAAATCAAAGTCTTTACACTGTGTGGTAGGACAAAAGGATAATCCTTTATTGAGAGCAGACATGCAGTCGTCAGAGATGGACTTACTTGACAGATTGATAACGTTTATCTTCTCCATAACTTGCGGATGTAATGGGGGTTCCTTGTAATGTTTGCACCCCTCCTGCATTTCTTCCTCCTCTGCAGATGGAAGATTGATGTCCTTATGTGTGATGTGTTCATTCTAAAAAAAAGGATTCTTGGAGAGAGGCGCTGGATGTTGAGTCCATCTCGAGTGCGGAGGTGGAAACAGTTGGGCTGTAATGGCGGTGTCGTTGTTGTCTCCTCTGTGTAACACTTTTTACAGGTTAGTATGATTGATAAATAGTTAGGATAGCTATAAATTGACTCTGGGCTAACATCAGAGGGTTCTAGGTACGACTACAGAGCCTTAAGAAGTGAATGTCAGCAGAGAAACGGACCACACAATAAAGCGACTGGACCCACACAATTAAATTTAAAGGTGTATTGTACAGAATTATAAAACAGCAATTCACAGTCCCTGCCTATCTATTCACCTTTTTCCTGACTTGATTCCTGACTTCCTGTTTCAAACCGGAAACCGGTAAAGCACTTCCGGTTGAACGGTGTTTACGGTTGAGCTAGCATGTGAAAGCCACCGTAAACGCTGGCTTTTCGCCATGGATATGACCCAAATGGACAAAAATCGGAGGTGGATACACAGTACAGCTGTTTTAGAAAGTCGTGAGGACAGTTCTGTAACAGTCCCTCACCCGTTACTCCTCACGGAGTGGGTAGATGACATGAAGCAATGGCCCGATGTTAGCTACGTCGACATTGTTAATTACTTTGTGTTTTCCGAAGGTGTTGATGGCGAGGAATTTCGGAATTACAAAAGCACAGTAGCATATAATTACCTGCATAGTAACAAAATAGGTACAGTACTGTTCAAGAAACACGGCGAATTTTTATCTCTGAAGGCAGCAGTACAGCCCAGCCAGAGCGTCAATCAAGCTAAACATACAGCGTGGGTCATGCTAAAGGAAAGTGGAGTCGTGGAGACAGTTGGCTGCTCGTGTATTGCCGGGTTAGGGAAATCATGTAGCCATGCAGCAGCTATTCTATGGAAGGTATTCATAAACCCAAAATATGTAACATTTATTGTTTGATTTATATACTGCCATCATGTATTGAATGGCAGATGAGCTGACAGACAAATTAATTTCCCTTCTGGGATTAATAAAATAATCTGAATTATAATAAAGTTGAATCTAATCTATTTATCATGCTTAGTTCATACCAGAGGTGGTAGAGTAGCCAAAAATTGTACTCAAGTAAGAGTATTGTTACTTTAGAACAATATTACTCAAGTAAAAGTTAAAGTATTTTGCATTAAAACTACTCTTAAAAGTACAATTTATCCAAAAAGTTGCTCAAGTAAATGTAACTCATTACTACCCACCTCTGGTTCATACTTAATAGTAATGTCAATAGCAAGTGGAGAAATGAAGATACTATTGATGTCATTATTGCAGGTGCAGAATGCAGTGGTCAGTGGAAAGACAGGGCTTGCATGTACAGATGAGCAGTGCAGGTGGAATGCAGGGACATCAAAGAATCTTGAGCCGAAACATCTGAGTCAGATCAACTTCAGACACCATAGGGCAGAACAGCAATACAGTGTAAACTGTAGAGCTGTATTGACTCAGTCACTCCCAAATACACCACATCATCTGTCACACAAAGACTTCAGAGACAGTGTAGACAAAGCCCCTATCCAACCACTTTTTTCCCCCCTCAAGAACACCTTAATAGGAAAGTGTTATAATGCCTCACCATCTGCAGAACAACCTAGCAGGGGAAACAGTGCAGTTGATGACAAGATTTTTCAGCCACACCAGGTACACAGTTATGGTCTCAGCTGCGACCCATGCAAGACATTTTACCAGGCATATGTTGAAGTTTGTGATGCACAAGTAGCTCAACTAGAATTAGAAACGAGAGAGCAAAGTGCATCTGATTTGTGGCACAACGGTAGAAAAATCAGACTTACAGCAAGCTCAGCAAAAAAGGTTCCTGTACATGCAGTCACAAGCAGTGACAAATTTCTTTGTGAGCACATATACCCCTCCTTTCGTGGCAACTATGCTACTAACTATGTGTGGCGAGAGGGGTGTTACGGGGTGAAACAATATACGAGTTTTTGGTCAGATTATGCACTAACTATATTGTTGCCAACAACGCCACCTGGGGAGTTTCGCCCCAGGAAGTAGTTTCAAACCAAGTTCACCTTTAAGGCACACAAGTTCGTTTTACTCAAAGGCGAGGAGACACGTTTCCATTCAAAAGAACATATTCTTTATTTTAACAAACACAGTTTAAAACACTGAAAACACCATTCACACAGGGACAAATTAACGGGGGAAACTAAATTAAAGCTGAGGCTTACCGGGGTGCGTGGGCTACTGACTGATGCGGAGAATCCCCAACCAAAAATATAAACACCCAGGCACACGTGACAGTCACACACAGCACACACTCAGTGAGGAGACCCAGAACCCAGGGAAGCACAGCAAACGAGAAGGGGGGGAACCCCGCCACCAGGTCACCACCACCACCGGACCTCAGCAACTAAAGAGGAACACAGAAAGAAATTAGTGGGGTCACAACAAAATTCAATGAACAGAAAGATCCAAAACTTATATACAAATCAGAAACTACATACAAACTACCAACCACAAATGAAAGAAATAAAGACAAATACTGAAAGAATAACCCTCTGCCCAAACAAAATATCAAAACCAAAGAGATTAGATAACAAATTAGGCAAACAGGCAGAGAAACTAAATAACTAATGAGAACAGAAACAAAAATAAACAAATGTGAAGAGGGATCTAACCCCACTATTCAATCACTACATTAAAATTGGTAAATTAATATGATTAAAACCTTGGTGCAGGAGCAAACAAAACAGCTAAAACAGAAAGCATAGCACCAAAAGCAACACAAAGCAAGGACGAAGCAGCAAGAAAAGCAGAGCTGCAAACAAAGCAGCGGTCAAAAGCAGCGGTAAGACAAAGCAGAGAAAAAGCACAGAAAAAGCACAGAAAAAGCAGCAGCGGTCCCCCGTAGCTGGTGGCGATGTCTCGCTTTAAACACGCCGCACCCGATCAGCTGATGCCGACGTCACTCGCGCACTATTGGGCAGCTGACGTCGCTCACACACTGTTAGGCAGCTGGGATCTGAGGACCCGACAAATTTATTATCACCTATACAATTGCGCATGCATACAATTTGGAGTGAAAAGAGGCTACATACCGGTTAGCCGGGTCGGCTGGGTATGACACACACCAGAGTAGAGGGAGAGAATCGCGCAGCTACCGGCATTCACCTACAATCACGCAATTGTTAGCCGCGGTCATGATTAGCTGTTTACAGAGAGGGAGAGAAACTCACCGCAGCAGGCCATCTAGGTGACACACACACACAGGAGTCTCTGAAAGCCCCAAGTCAGCCGCTCTGCAGGACACACAAACATTAGCTCCCTGCCACATGAGCCGAACACAGCAGGTGAGCAGACAAACCGAGTTACCTGTCCAAGCACAAAGGTCCGACCCGGAAGTGACGTCACCGTCAGGAGCAGCGAGAGAGAACCGGCAGGGGGGGGATCGACCCCTTTTATAGGAGGGTGCGCCTCTGGTGGTTGGCTGTGGTGTTGCTAATTAGGCAGGCTCACCCACAGGTCTCTATACTGCCACATATGGTAAAGAAAATGAAGTTAAACCTTGCAGTCAACTGAAAGAACAGGGCATGAACATTACTCACAAGGGCACTGTTGTAAGTGTCCAAGAACCATGGCTCTCTGCCAGTCCGGATGGGGTCATTGACACACGTGTGCTTCTTGAAATAAAATGTCCTGTGCCAACCCAACTCTCACTCACTGATCAGCTTACTCAGAAATGTAGTGATATCAAGCTAGTAGATGGAGAGCTGCAGCTGCAGAAAACTGGCAGCAGGGGATACTACATGCAAGTACAGCTTACAATGTTTTGCACAGGTCTAAAGTCTGCTACACTTCTGATCTGGACACCCAGTGAGCATGTTTCTTTTACAGTGCAGTATGACGAGGCGTTTGTGCGGGAGCTAGTAAAGCGCTTGAGAGGTTTTTACTTCTCATGTATGCTACCTCGGCTTGTAGAGGAATATGCTGCAGGACGGCTTAAGCTAAACGAAAGATACATTGAAATAATGGGCAAAGTTTAGTGCACATCTGCACACGTGGCATGAACATTAACGTGTGCCATACATTAAGCGAATCGGGACGACATTCATAGTGAAAATGATGATCGCTGTTTGCCAAAGCTCAAAATCCACAACCCAAAGATGTTTAGTTTACTGTCATAGAGGACAAAGGAAACCATAAAATATTCACATTTAAGAAGCTGGAATCAGATAATTTGGACATTTTTTCTTTAAAAAAATATTTATTATCGATTGTCAAAAAAGTTAGGGATTAATTTAATACTTGACAACTAATCAATTAATTGTGGCAGCTTTACATTAACAGTGACAAGAATTAATTGTTACTGATAGCACTAAATATACATAGTTTATATTATGCAAATGAAATGCATGAGTATTTGCATTCTGTACAACTGAGTTTAAACAAATTCAAAGTAACGTTAAAGGTGACATGGATTCATTGTTTTTTTTTTTAAATTATCTTTTTATTACGTTTAAAGTCAACATATACAGAGTGATTATACTTTGTACACTTTTTTTAACAATTGAAACAGTACAAATTGGACAAACAGAAAAGAAAGTAAAAGAATTAAAAACAGAGGTAAAGTAAAACAAATAAATAAAAGGGGGCATGTAGCATAGAAAAAACAAACATGGGGGTTACATTACAAATGATGTTCCATTATAACCTGAAGTCTGATCTATGTGGGCCAATGAAATCAATCCATCCTTTCCAGCATTTTTCAAATTGATCCATCTTGAGTCTTAAAGCAAATGTTAATTTTTCCATGACGTAAATTTCATGCATCACATTGAACCAGTCAACTAGTGTGGGTGCTCTTTGATTTAGCCATTTTTTTTTGATCGCTTTTTAACTGGCGACCAGCATTATGTTGAACATATATAATTTTGAGAAACCTAAAAGTTGGTGTGGCTTTTTACATAACTTGAAAACAAAAATCAATGTCACATGTTAATACATTTTTCATACTGTCTCTAATTTCAATCCAATATTGATGAATCACAGTGCATTCCCAAAACACATGAAAGTGATTTGCTCTGTCTGTCCCACAGCCTCTCCAGCATGTTGTCTGCATCCCCCCAGGGTGCTTGAATGCAGGTATTAAAAAATATCTGACCCTGTTTTTCCAATTAAACTCTCTCCATGACAAAGAGTTAGTTGATTTCCATTGCATGTCATTTAAATTCTCCCAATCCTCTAGTGATAGTACAAAGTTTCCTTCATTTTCCCATCTTTCTTTTATGTAAGATGTATTGGTCCCACCTAATTCCTGAAGGCCTTTATATAACTTGGAAACAGTCCCTGCACCTAGGTCTGCTCTGTATGCAGCAATAAAGATTCTTAACACCCCTGCTCCAGATATAGATTTTCCCAGATCATCTTTGTTAATTATTCTTTTTGTATGGTGCCTTAACTGCAAATATCTAAAGAGGTCCTGGTTGAGTATTCCATATTGATCCTTCAAGCTTTGAAAACTTTTAAAAGAGGTTTTTTCAAGGAGGTCCAAATAAATATTGATCCCTCGCTGCTGCCACCACTTAAAGGTTGCATCCAGTCTGTTTGGAGTGAAGCCTGGGTCATAAGCCACCCACCTAATCAATGAATAAGGCTCCTTCTGCCCGTATAACTTCACCATTTTAAACCAGGTTTTAAGTGATACCTCTAGCCATGGGTTAGGCTTTGCCTCAAGATGGTGTTTCAATTCATTGTCCCCAATGATAGCCTATAATGGGATCTTGCCCAAGAAATGGCATTCAATGGTTTTCCATATAGCTGAATAGCTTGGGTCACAAATATGGATCAAGGGTTTAATCTGGGCAGCTTGATAATAAGTTTTTAGGCAGGGGAGAGCAAGGCCTCCTTTACATCTTGGAACCTGGAGTGTCTTGTATCTAACTCTAGGTTTCTTTCCATGCCACAGAAATCTCAAAATCCACTTATCAGCAAATTTCTTTTCAGGGATCTCCACTGGAAGTGACTGAAACAAATAAAGCAGCCTTGGGAGCACGTTCAATTTAATTATTTCTATTCGTTGAATCAGCCCCAGGAAGGGCAACAGGTTCCACCTGTCCATATCCTTTCTAATGTTGGAGAGCAGAGGGTCATAGTTTTCAGAAGTTAGACTTGTAAGGTCCTTTGGTATTTTCACACCCAGGTAATTCAATTTGTTCACTTCATTAATGGCATACTTATCTCTGAACTGTTGACTTGTCGTGTAATTGAATGTTAGCATCTGAGATTTATGGGAGTTTAATTTGTAGCCTGATATTGCTCCAAAATCTGAAAGTGTTTGCATTAGTGCAGGGAGAGAGGCGTGACAGGAACACCAGGACGTCGTCCGCAAAAAGTGCTATCTTATGTTCACCAACCAATGAGATACCATGTATATTAGAATTTTGTCTGATCATTTGACTTAAAGGCTCTATAAAAAGGGCAAACAGGAGAGGACTAATAGGACACCCCTGTCGACAGCCACGCTCCAACTCAAAGGATGCTGAAAGGGAACCGTTTATTTTAATCCTTGCTGTTGGCTTGTTATAGAGACTCTGGATTGTCCGAATAAACGTTCTATGAAATTGAAATTTATACAGAGTGTTGTATAAAAAAGACCAACTTACAGAGTTGAACGCCTTTTCGGCATCCAAGCCCAATATGATTGCTTCAGTTTGTTCCTGGTTTATCTGATGGATCATGTGTAATGTACATCTAATGTAATCATGAGTTTGCCGCTGTTTAATAAAGCCTGTTTGATCCAGGTACGATTTCAGGCAGAATTCATTCCAGTCGTTTAGCTAATATTGATGCAAAAATTTTGTAATCCTGATTTAAAAGGCTCACAGGTCTATAATTTGAACAATCCAGCCTATCTTTTCCCTGTTTGGGGATAACTGTAATTACTGCCTCTCCCCAGGAGGGGGGAGGGTCTCCCCCCTGCAGCACCCAATTGAATGTCCCAAGCAGCAGGGGTGTCAAAGGTTCCCTCAGTACCTTGTACCACTCAGATGTATATCCATCCAGCCCTGGACTTTTGTTAGATTTAAGGTTGGAAATTGCCCTGTTCAGTTCCTCTGCCAATATTGGGGCACACAGAGATTCGTTTTGAGCCTCAGACACTGTTGGGAGGTTTATCCCCTCAAGCAAGAGGTCTCTCTCTTAGATTCTTGTTTTCCAATCCTGGTTGGGTATTTAAATTTTTGTAATAAATTTCAAAACACTGACTGATATCGTTTAAGTCATATTTTGTACTACCATCACTTGAGTCTCTAATCTTATAAATAGTCCTCTCTGTTTGCTGCTTCTTTATTTTATATGCCAATAATTTACTTGATTTGCTACCCACTTCGTAGTACTTTTGCTTAACGAACATTAAGTTTTTAAGTATGTCTCTTGATTGGTTGTTATTTATATTAGTTTTTATCTGATGCATCTCCTTTTCCAGGTTTGCGTCCAATGTTGTTTTATGTTTCCTTTGTAAATCTTTTAATTTTGCTTCCAAATCAATAAGTTCCCGCTGTTTGCTTTTTTTTAATGCAGATGTCTTAGCAATTATTTTCCCCCGTAACACTGCTTTGCAAGCATCCCATAGGATGGAGGGAGAGACCTCTCCGTTGTCATTTTCTTCCACATATTTTTCTATTTCAGCCCTCAACTCCTCCTTCATCTTCCCATTTAGAATAGAGTTTAATCTCCAAGATGTAATCCTTTTTTTACAGTTGAGTAGTACTTCCATCTGAACTGGGCAATGATCTGATACATCCATTACTCAGAGTGGGGATTTGAATAAAAGGTGTAGTCTTTAGTTTTGGGGTGGAATTCCCTCCAAACATCAATTATACCTGATTCAAGCATTATGCTGTTGATTTTTTTGCTAAGTGAACTGTTTTGGGAGGAGCTCCAACGTGAAGAGTCTAAACTGGAGTTTAATCTAACGTTCAAGTCTCCTCCACATATCACAAGGCCCTGGGCTTTAGATAGCATTAAGTCAAAAATTTGTTTATAGAAGGACCAATTTGCCGCAGGAGGTGCATAGACGTTCAGAAAAGTAACTTCTGTTCCTTCCATTAATCCACCCACCATAATGTATCTTCCCTCCTTATCTTTAATTTCAAACTTTACTTCAAAAATAAATCTTTCTGATATCAGTACTGAAACCCCCCGTCTTGCGCTGAATTTGTAAAAAGCTGAAAAGACCTTATTAAATCCCCTTCTCTTCAGTTTTGCATGGTCTAGTTCAGAAAGATGTGTCTCCTGTAGGAACACAATTCCCACCTTGTCCCTTTTCAGTTTATTCAAAATTTTACTCCTCTTGATAGGATTGAGAATGCCATTTACGTTGTATGACACTACTTTAATTAGGTCTGTATTCATTGTACTTTTTTGGTATTGTCACCCAGCCTGTCTCTGAAGTAACCTTACCCCAAATGCTATACAAACAAAATACACAGCTCCAACATGAACTGAAACTCTGGAGCTTCAAACATACTGTTGAAAATAAAAACATATACAACACTGAAATGAATCCCTGAGATGGGGTCTTTTTTATGACCCTGTTGTGGCCATGATGTCCCGACAGCTCTGAGGGATTTCCTTCCTCTCCCATAAGGGTTAGAGGGCCCTCAAAAAGAGAAAATGAGTGGTACTGCATAATAACTATTGCCCCCATAATAGATTATTTAAATCAGTATGCATACCTAGGAGACAGAGTCCAATATTCAGAGGAAACGTAAGCAAATTATAACACGACTTTCTCAGATACATTTGGGAAAAAAACAATCAATTAACAAAATAATGTTTTTGACAGTCAAAATCGTTAACCTGCTCAGATCCAGTCTCTTTCATCCACAAGAATTTACTCTAGATGGCAAAGTCACTTTCTTCTGCTCCTGCTGCAGAGACAAAATCAGTTACTTTCTCCTGAAAGCGCCCAGCTTCTCCTTATAACCCATGTGTGCTGCGGCTGTCTCAGCGTCTTTTCCCCGGAGAGATGTGTGCCACGTTGGGCGCTTGATTTTCTCCTCCCAGCTCTCCGGCGGCTTGAACACTTTCACAGGTAGTCCCTTTGCTGCCATATCCACGGTTGCCTCCTCGGCCGAGATGTAGAGTTTAGTTTCGTCTTGAAAAAATACTTTCAATCTGGCTGGGAATGGCGTCTGGAATTTTATTTTTTTCTCCTTCAGCACCCGTTTTGCCTCTGCGTAATCCTTGCGTTTTTTCAACACCTCCGGAGCATAGTCATGATCTATAATCACTCTTTTCTCTTTGTAAACAAACCCACGTTTCTGCCAGGCTGTCTTCACGATGTCCTCTTTGGAGCGGTGGCTAGCAAACTTGACCACAATCGATCTCGCCGATGCGTCATGTGGAGGTCGGGGACCCAGAGCCCGGTGTGCCCTTTCGATGCGCAGGTCTGTGGAGGGCGGAAGGTCCAGGTTTTCTTTCAGTAGTGTTTTGACAAAGGAAATCACAGAGGCGGTGTTATCTTCAGCCCCTTCGCAGACACCATGGATCCTAATATTGTCCCTTCTGGCTCGGTCCTCCTGATTGGTTAACCTTGCCTCCAGGTGAGTCTGTCGTTTAAGCATCTCCAGTATCGCTCCCTCCACTCCTTGTACTCGCTCTTCCGCCTCGGCGATTCGCACTTCTGCCTCGTCAATCCTGTTGTTAGTCTTGTTAATCTCTTCCTTAATGTCCTTCAACGTGCCTCTGTTCTCTTTGCGAAACTCTCTCAATTCTTGGAGAATCACGTCCAAGTTTGCCATGTTTTCTTCCTCACTTAGTCACTCTGTAGCAAGCTGGCTAGTGCTAATGCTAGCGCTAGTTTCTTCGAGAGAGACTTGTCGGTCACGGGGTATTGTCTCAAGTCTCTACCTTGTCCCGGCTTTTTCTGCTGAATCCTAGGCATGTTATATGCCCCTACAACTAATTATACCAATGTACAGTGTTATCTGACCAAGTAACTGGGGCTTTAGAAATTAGCTTGAGGGAGCTGCGGGATTAGCGTGTTGCCTCCATGGCCGCTCAACCAGAAGTCCGGATTCATTGTTTTAAGTGATGACACTAAATGTATACATTTTATACATTGTAAAATGAAATGCAAAAATATTCACATTCTGTACAAAATAACAAACATGCAAAGAATGTTCACATTAAATCCATAACTCCCTACATGTTTTGTACCCATCCATCTTTCAACTATTACAGCACCATTTCATTTGACAGTCCTTTACAATGTCCTTAATAGCCATGTAAAAGTAGTCCGCACATGTTGATTTCATGCTGATTTATTTCTAATCACCAATGAGATCCTCCCTTAAATTGGCAAGAGCAGCACATATTCCTAAAATCTTGTCTGTTTTAGGAGCCATGCTGATCGGAACAACCTGTGATAATATTTTGTATACTTTCAAACGTCTGATTGCTCTTTCAACATGAATTCTTACATGTGCAATTCGTCTGGTGCTTGTCACCTGTTCCTCAGTTAGTTGTCCATGTTTTTTTGTAAAAGAAGGCATTACCAATTTTACTTTTCTCTCAAACAGCAAATCTTTTATGGTAAAGCCTCTGTCCGCCATTACCTCATCTCCAGGCATTAAGTAGTCCAATATGCCTGAGTCCATGGTGATGAATTTGTCACTGCATCGCCCTCCTTATGCTGGAGAAATGAACATAATTAGTCCACATGGGGCAACCGCTACCAGGTATTTCACTGTGTTATGTGAATAATAATGGCTGTATGATTCCCCTCTTGAATCAAGATTTTTGGGTTTCTGTAAGAGGCTTTCACTGCAGTCCACAATGCATGTTGTATTAGGAAGTTACTCTTAAAAGCTGCAGGCATGGTTGCACGAATAGTTACTTATGGAAGCTATGGACTAAGAGGTCGCAAAACTTCCTCTAGTTTGTCAATCCAATATGAGATTATTTTGCTAGCCATGCTCAGTGATACATGAAACTGTCTACTCAGATCACCTACTACACGGTTGGTCTTTAATTTCATAAGTGTCATGAGAACTTGATCTCGCACAGACACTGTAAATGAATTATTGGCATACCCTTCCAAAGCTGACACAAGAATGTTAAATGATTCTAGGGATATACCAGTGTAGAGCAAAGCATCAGCATCATTTTGAAGCAGGAAGTAGCCAATCTCATCACACTGAGTCATCTTATCCTGCACGTCTTTTCTGCTGGCCGTCTGGCAATAATCATGATCCTGTTGTGCAGGGTCCGCCCACTGTGTATGGACCGAGTGCATCTGTGGTTCACGGGGATGTACAGGACTTGAGCTCCTGGTCTGGTCTGAGGCAGTTAAAGAGAAGTCAGGTGTACAGTCTGAAAAACACAAAAGTATGGCTAAGTTACACACTAGTAACATGTCAAAAACAGAGACACGCACATCCCAATGTCCATTAGGCTGGGTGCTGGATACATATGGAAATCATAGATAAAACGAAAAAGCATTTTTTCGTTTTATATAAGTTACACACGAGGATAGTAACCACTGTAGACAAGCAAGTATAACATGTCACATGTTGAACCCAGTAGAGGGCATTGCATTAAACATTTTACCTAAGTAGAAGTACAAAAATATTGGCATCAAAATAAACTGGTCTTGAAGTACCAAATGTAAAAATACTCATGCAGAATTGCCCATTTCATAATCATATAATTGGACTGTAATTAGTAATGCATAAATTTGTTCATAAATTTAATGGTGCAGCTGGTAAAGGTGGGCTGAATTTCATTACTTTATATGCTGCTGGGTAGCTTAACCTATAACAATACATCATAATTTACCAGTTAATGTATGTTTTGTATTGATAATTAAATCTGCAATTTAACTAGTAACTAAAGCTGTAGTGGAGTAAAAAGTACAATGTTTTGCCTCTGAGATGTACTGTTAGTGAAGTGGAAATATAAAGTATAAAAAAAATCCAAATAATAAGTAAAAGTACCTCGAAATTGTACCTAAGTACAATTGTAATTCATGCTGTTAATGTTTCCATCCATTGGTTGAAGTTATAATTACGTTTACCTGTTTGAGATTAACAGCAGTAACATAAGTGAATGATTTATAATAGTTTGTTTTACTTGTAAGTTCTCTGCTACAGAACCACACACAATATATGTAAAACAGAAAATAACAATATATGTAAAAAAGAAAATAACGATATATGTAAAATAAGAAATAACTTACCAGGTCCATATTGTTGTTGTTGTTGCTGCTGAGCCGTGTCAGTTGCACGGCCACGGACTAGCTTAGGCTTCTTCTTGGGCGAAGGTCGGTGGTAGCCCAGATAAAGCTCCGGATCGGGGTGCAGGTCCGTGGGCTTTTTATCGACGAAATGAAAAGAGCAAACATAAACTTTCTTTGGAGGATATTTTCGTTTCAACGCCGCAAGCCAAGCTAGCCGGCGCTCCTCCTTGCTTGGCATGGTGTGTAAGGCGTAGGGCGCAGGACACGGACATGTCTTACGAAGTTTCTGGTGTTCAAAACAGACAGTTTCTGACAAAATCTTGAGCTTTTTGGAGTTGTTGTGGCAGCCAAGTTGAACCTGAACCCATGTTTCCAATAAAATACGAATTATGGTGCTAGTTTATCGATAGCTCAACCGTTGCTTTCGTGCTCGCGCGGCAGGCTGAGTGAGCAGTGGCGTTGAACCGGAAACAGGTTGCCGGAGAGCGGAAGTAGTTGTCTGTCATGGCAGTGCCTATAGGCTTCTGGAGAAACTTGTATATATAAGTCGGCTTCCTATAGTGCACAATCACACGTTAAATTGGGCCCAAACCAAATAAAATTGAAATAAAGGTGTCCCTTTAAGAGATTCTCCTTGAGAAATAAAGCCAAAGGAATAAAGTTTGTCTCCCCTTTAAGTGCACTTCTCCTTTAAGGGAAGGAAATGAAAGTTCCTTGATGTTCCTTAAAGTGTCAGTCTTATCTGTGTCTTGGATGAATGGAATGAGTTGATGGTCTTGATGTTCCCTGACGACGGATCCCACAGCTGGCCACACCGTGGTTCCGGTCCATCCACAGGCTCGGTTAGCTTGCCACTGAACCCACAGGGGTCCAGATCTCGACTGATCCAATCCTGATCAAAAAACAATCTATGCACACAGTGCAGGGTACATACGTTACTATCATCTCTTTCTATTTATCTCAATAACTTATTTCCATCATTCAAAATGTTTCCCACGTATAACCAATTGCTCAGGATATACAGTACTTAAATCATTGTGAAATGAATTAATATGCATCACACAAGGTATTTTAGTCCAAATAATCAATCCACCATGAATTTCTAAATCACAATAAACATTTTAAAATAACAATGAAATCATGAAGTATCTCTTGTAATCACTGTTTATCTTTTAACAGCTTGTCTCTATATTTATATTTTTAAACATGCATTAAATGTAAGACATTCTTCAAACATACATTATTTTTAATAGCTTATATTCCTTTTTTAAACCATTTAGATGAACTGAATCACCACTCATTTTATTCAACATATGCATTTCAACAATCAAAATCAAATAATTTAACGGCATCTGAGTCATAAACATCAAAATGAGTGAATGCTTCTACAATAAAATGACTTGTGTCAACAGAACTGAATGTAATGCACCTTTAATGCTGCACCACGCTATCACTGCTTCACTGCAGTACTAGGGCGATAGCTAGCTTAGCTGAGTTAGCTGCAGTGTTAGCATCCATATTAAATAACATTGGAACATTAGCTGTTAGCATAGCGCTAACATTATTAGCTATCTTTTTTCCAAACATATTTGGCAATTACCGTGATAATATCTGTACCACTGTACTGTTAAACATTACGCATCATACCTCCGACTGGTTTTTAGAAAGAAACAGTATATGAGCAGGCATCATATAACCAGTAACAAGCCAACATGGCGCTTAGACCTACTAGCAACTAGCGGTTAGCATTTTTAGCATTCTTAGCAATCCTTACCGGAGCTCGTAACAGGAGGGCTTGCTAAACAGATGCGGCTCCTTGCGTAATTTCGCACGATTCAGGTCCTGACAAAGAAACAACTCATTAATAGTTGGTATGAGGGGATCATAGTTTTATAACTTTTATGGCATATTTTCATACCGGGAGTTCTTCTGTTAGTTTGGTACGTGCTTTTCAGGGCAACGTCTCCGCCAGAAAAGGATTAGGAGCCAAAAAGACAGAATCTTTATACTCTGATAGAACGTGTGCGCCACCCTCTGGCGGGCAGGGGACCACACATCTAAACTACATACTTGGGTTTAGTAGTCACATATTTCATGTGGGTTACACTCTCCCCTCCTGAACTCATGCACGTCCCCGTGCATTGCAATGTTCAAATGGTTATTGCTTGAGGGGACAGGGCAGGAAAACGAACAGGCCCCTCACTGTCGCTTATGATATCTTCCCAAGCAGTTGTCAGCCCTTGAAAGAGTGACTTCACCACAGTGACTAAGGGGTATCCAAGTTCGGTCCCAGTCAAGTCACCTTGGTGGTTGACGGTTCCTCTCAGATCTCCTCACAAGGTCATCGGTGCCCGCTTGTTCCTCTGCACCTGTCTCCATTTCAACTTTCTCCTCCTTACTTTTCTTCCGGTAGGCCCAGGCTAGGGGAACAGAGGCACAACATAAATGAGGCAGAAGACGACCTTTTACAAAGAAAAGGCTGTAGTTTATTTTCCAACAGCTTAAGAGATAAGGTACAGATATGGACAATCAAACCAAAAACAACATGACAAAAATAGAGTGAAGCTTCTCTTCAGGGTAAACCAAGGCCAAAATAATGAACAAAATGAAACTTACTTCTCAACCAGTCTGTCTAGCCCTGGGAGGAAACAAAGAAAACAAACAAAATTACAAAAGTAAACCTGACTCCCTAAACTAACAAAAACAGAAGAAAGAGGGGGATCAAAAGAAATGGCAGTTTACCCCTACTACTTTTTGACAATCTATATGTAGCAGCATAGAGGGCGCTGCTCTTTATTGATCACAGCTGGTGGCTGATCATTGGGGCGGCTTAGTATAAAGGTGGCAGTCCTCCACCGTCTCTTTGTTTTGCGCTCCCCCGCTGCATCACTTCCGGTCTGGAGGTGTGTGTGTGTGTGTGTGTGTGTGTGTGTGTGTGTCTGTGTGTCTGTGTGTGTCTGTGTCTGTGTATGTCTTCTCAGGTAATGCCACTTGCTGCTGCTTCACCTCGGTCGTTGGTCTCTCTCTCATTATGCTAAAAGCATTTGTGTTTTACTGCAGAGCAGCAACAGAGTGCGCCGTTCTCCATTGTCCCGCCTGGCTGCATTTGTGTTGGTAGGTGTCCTCTCTCTCTCTGTTATGTTGTGATCTCAAGTGGCTAAATGCTAGTGTGGTCGCAGGTGAATGCCGGTAGCCATGCGGGTTTCCTCTCTCCCTCACTCTCCATGTGCCTGTCAGACTCTGGAAAGGTAGGCTGTTGCTTCTTTCCAAATTTCTTAAGTTTATTTTTTAGCTTAGCGATGCTAATTTTGTTTTTATATTAGGAAAATCTCATCAGCTGGCTGGCTGGTTTGCACATTGGCTGCTGCTCTCTCGTCCCGGTTGCTGCTTTGCACTGCATCGCTGGGGTTTGCATAGTGGCGCTGCTTCACGGCTTGGATTGCGGTCGGCTACCGTGCCGCTTTTGACTACAACATCTGGGTTGTGTATGGGACTAAAACATTTTAATTCCATTAATTGTGTGATTGTGTGGAGTTACTCTTATTTTTTTACTTGTTAATTTGGCCCAGCCCCTTAATTTCTTATTATTTCAATAGCAGGTTTTGATTAATTTGATTTCTTTGTGCAATTTAAATATCTGTTTGGGACAAGTGTTTATTTTGTTATATTGTTTATTTCTGTTTTGTTGTTTTGGGCAGTTATTTTGCTTAGCTTACTGTTTCCTGTCTACTTTTCTTAGTTAGTATATTTTGTCTTATACTGTGATTAATTTCTGTTGTAACTCTGTGGTGTTGGTGACCTGGGTGGTGGTATCCCTCCCTTTTTGTGAGCCGTGTCTTCCTGGGATCGTGGGTGATTTCACAAAGTGTGAGTGACTGTCATGTATGCCTGGGTGTTCAATTTATTTAGCTTAATATTTTTTTTTGTTTGGTGGATTCCCATCCCCCTCACTAGCTCCGGTGCCACCAGCAGGCCTCAGCTCCTGATTAGGTTTCCCTCCCCCTTCCTTTTGGTATGAATGGAGTTTTGTAGTTTTTAAAAATGTAATTTTTTGTAATAAAATGTACCTATTTTTGTAAAGAATTTGGAACCACGTCTCTTGCCTTTTGAGTGAACGAACCTGTGTGTCCTATTGATAATAGTGGTAATAATTCTTTGGGTGAAATTCCCAAAGTGGCGTTGTCAGGCAATCTAACGTGTAACACATTGTATTAGTAGAACCCTCTGCTCAACCGCCACATTATACAAAAATGCTATTTACAAAATTAAAGGAGAAAATACCGAAGCACAGTGAGGGGAAGATGCTACTAACACAAAGACTGAAGTTGCTAACAAGCAAAGCTAATGATCAGTACAAACTACGAACTAACAAATCTCACAGAGGTCAAAATGCACAGATCAAACAAAAGTCACAGAAAAGGCAATCGAGGAGGAGTGCCACACTGATCAGTGACAGCCCTCTACGCGGACTAAGGAGCACTGCTATTTGATGTGGACCGGGCTTATCGTCAGCAGAGCCCTTTAAGAGAGTCGCCTCATCTCTGTTCACTCTAATAGGCCATTTTTTTCACAGCAATGGCGGATCGTGGAGCCTCCCAATGGTTCCCGGAAGTTGGCAGCGGACATATACGGCACAGCGGAGTTAAAGCAGAAAAGACTGTTTGTGATGCACTCCTGAAGGGTAAGACGTCTAAAAAATCAGATTGCATATTATCAGCATATCTGAATCAAGTTACCAGATGCATTAAGGCATGTTAATGGTGTATTACTCGCTAAATTAGTAGATGCACGGAACGTTAACCAATAAGCTAACATATTAGGCTAGCATACTGGATAAAGTTAGCAACACATAACGTTAAGCATACGCAGCCTATTGATTTTACATTTCTTTCTCTTAAAACATTATATCCAACGTTAGGGAATTAGTGTAAAAACGCTTCTAATCGAGAGTTTTTGCCGGTCAGTGGGTGTTAAATATTAATGTTAGCTTAATTAATATATAACATTGGTGCATGTGATAGAGTGGAGTGGAGGAGGTGAAATGAAGATACCATTTTGAAGTTTAAGGTAGTGCAATAAAGTTAACATTGCACTATAGAAAGGAAGATGGCTATTTTGTGATATATTGCCGTTGATATGGATTTAGAGTGCATATGAGGCATCTAAAAAGCAAACAATAACGTAACTGTATGTAAACAAAATGTGAGTGCCGTTAGGCTTTGTGTGTCTGATGACTATAATGTTACCTTCTATGTTATGTTGCAGCTACATTTGGAGTAATGGTTCCTGCAAGCGATTCCTAGAAAGTCACGTGCATTTCAATCAATCAATCAATCAATTTTATTTATAAAGCCCAATATCACAAATCACAATTTGCCTCGCAGGGCTTTACAGCATACGATATCCCTCTGTCCTTAAGACCCTCACAGCAGATAAGGAAAAACTCCCCAAAAAAACCCTTTAACGGGGGAAAAAAACGGTAGAAACCTCAGGAAGAGCAACTGAGGAGGGATCCCTCTTCCAGGACGGACAGACGTGCAATAGATGTCGTACAGAACAGATCAACATGATAAATTAACAGTAATCCATATGACACAATGAGACAGAGAGAGAGAGAGAGAGAGAGAGATGCAGGTAATGACAGTATCTTACAACAACATTAATGGAAGTAATAATATTATAGTTATAGTTCTGGTTACTGCGGTACAATATGTTGAAAGTATGTATTAATACCTGGCAGTATACATGTGTGACAATAATCATATGTGTATAATAACAGAAGAAGTATGACTAATGACTAATGATGGCAGCAGCAGCAGGAGGCATCTGGCGGGACCACGGCAGCAGCACAACCACACGTCACGCTGTCCAGGCACCGCTGTGATATGAGTTAATCTGAGAGACAGTGGAGCACAAAGGCTCCGGAGAAGAAGCCGAGTTAGTGACATCCAGAATGGACGGGTTAGCTAGATGCAGTAATAGTATACGAGAGAGAGAGAGAAGGAGAGAAGGTGCCAGGTGTATTATAGATGGGTCCTCCGGCAGACTAGGCCTAAGTCAGCCTAACTAAGGGCTGGTACAGGGCAAGCCTGAGCCAGCCCTAACTATAAGCTTTATCAAAGAGGAAAGTCTTAAGTCTAGTCTTAAATGTGGAGATGGTGTCTGCCTCCCGGACCGTAACAGGAAGATGATTCCACAGGAGAGGAGCCTGATAGCTAAAGGCTCTGGCTCCTGATCTACTTTGGAGACTTTAGGGACCACGAGTAACCCTGCGTTCTCAGAGCGCAGTGTTCTGGTGGGATAATATGGCACTATGAGCTCTCTAAGATATGATGGAGCTTGACCATTTAGAGCTTTATAAGTTAACAGTAGGATTTTAAATTCAATTCTGGATTTTACAGGGAGCCAGTGCAGAGAAGCTAAAACAGGAGAGATATGATTGCGTTTCTTAGTTCCTGTTAGTACACGTGCTGCTGCATTCTGAATTAGCTGGAGAGTTTTTTGGACTTACTAGAGCTACCTGATAATGAGAGTTACAATAATCCAGCCTTGAGGTAACAAAAGCGTGGACCAATTTTTCTGCATCTTTTCGGGTCAGGATAGGCCTAATTTTCGCAATATTACGCAGATGAAAAAATGCAGTCCGTGAGGTTTGCTTTAAATGAGAATTAAAAGACAAATCTTGATCAAATGTTACTCCGAGGTTTCTTACGGTAGTGCTAGAGGCCAGAGCAATGCCATCTAGAGAAACTATGTCATCAGATAAAGAGTCTCTGAGTTGTTTGGGGCCAAGAACAATAACTTCAGTTTTGTCTGAATTTAACATCAGGAAATTGGTGCTCATCCAAGTTTTTATGTCTTTAAGGCAATTATGGAGTTTAGTTAATTGATGCTTTCTTCTGGCTTCATTGATAAATACAACTGAGTATCATCCGCATAACAATGGAAATTTATAGAGTGATTTCTAATGATGTTATCTAAAGGAAGCATATATAGAGTAAACAGGATTGGTCCGAGCACAGAACCTTGCGGAACTCCAAAACAAACTTTAGTACGTAAGGATGGTTCATTGCGAACGTCAACAAATTGAAAACGATCAGATAAATAAGATTTAAACCAGCTTAGTGCTGAACCTTTTAAGCCAATTAAGTGATCCAGTCTCTGCAGCAGAATTTGATGGTCAATTGTGTCAAACGTCGCACTAAGATCTAATAAAACAAGTACAGAGACGAGTCCTTTGTCTGAAGCAATCAGAAGGTCATTTGTAATTTTAACTAGAGCTGTCTCAGTGCTATGATGCACTCTAAATCCTGACTGAAATTCCTCAAATAAATTATTATCCTGGAGAAAATCACACAGCTGGTCTGCGACTACTTTCTCAAGGATCTTTGACATAAAGGGAAGATTAGATATTGGTCTATAGTTGGCTAACACCTCTGGATCCAGGGAGGGCTTTTTTAGTAGAGGTTTAATTACAGCTATCTTAAAAGACTGTGGTACATAGCCTGTTAATAAGGATGTATTAATCATATCTAATATATGAGTGTTAACTAAAGGAAAGACCTCCTTAAGTAGCCTAGTTGGGATGGGGTCTAAGAGACACGTTGATGATTTGGATGAAGAAATCACTGCAGTCAATTCTTGAAGAGAAATTGGGGAGAAGCAATCTAAATATATATTAGATTTTACAGCTGTGTTTGAGGTTAGATAGGTACTATCTGAGGGCAGGAGGTCATGAATTTTGCCTCTAATAGTTAGAATTTTGTCATTAAAAAAGCTCATAAAATCATTACTGCTAAGGGCTAAGGGAATACAAGGCTCAATAGAGCTTTGACTCTCAGTCAGCCTGGCTACAGTGCTGAAAAGAAACCTGGGGTTGTTCTTATTGTCTTCTATTAGAGCTGAGTAATAGTTTGCTCTGGCATTGCGGAGGCCCCTCTTATAAGTTTTGAGACTGTCTGTCCAGATTAAACGAGATTCTTCCAGTTTGGTTAATCGCCAGTTCCTTTCAAATTTTCGCGATATTTGTTTTAACTTACGGGTTTGAGAGTTATACCAAGGAGCGAACTTTCTTTGCTTTTTTAACTTCTTTTTAAGAGGAGCTACAGAGTCGAGCGTTGTTCGTAGCGAGCCTATGGTGCTATCAACAAAATGATCAATTCGGGGAGGTTAAAGTCGGCACGGGAAACCTCTGTTACTGAAGGTATTGGTATTGAATTTAACGACGGAGTAATCTTTTCCTTAAATTTTGAGACAGCACTATCTGATAAACATCTAGTATAGTAACTGTTGCTGAGTGGCGTGTAATCGAGTACAAAGAAATCAAAAGTAATCAGATAATGATCCGATAGCGAGGGATTCTGTGGAAAGACTTTTAGGTTATCAATTTCAATTCCATACGTCAGAACTAGATCAAGGGTATGGTTAAAACAATGAGTAGGTTCATGTACACCCTGACTGAAGCCAATGGAGTAGCCAGGGAGTCATTATCAACGTCGACATGAATGTTAAAATCGCCTACAATAATAACTTTATCTGATTTAAGAACTAAACTGGATAAAAACTTTGAGAATTCAGATAAAAATTCAGAATACGGGCCAGGAGCACGGTACACTATAACAAATAAAAGTGGCTGCGAGGTTTTCCAGGTCGGATGTAAAAGACTAGAACGAGGCTTTCAAATGAATTATAATCTAGTTTAGGTTTAGGGCTGATTAACAGACTAGAGTTAAAAATGGCTGCAACTCCCCCTCCTCGGCCGCTGCCTCGAGGAATGTGGGTATTATTATGACTGGGAGGAGTGGACTCATTTAGACTGACATATTCATCTTGACACAGCCAGGTTTCAGTGAGACTGAGTAAATCAATATGATTATCTGACATTAATTCGTTTACTAACACTGCTTTAGACGATAGAGACCTGATATTTAACAGTCCGCATTTAATTCTCCTGTTTTGTCTTTCTGTCACAGAAGAGGTTTTAATTTTTATGAGGTTGTTATGCACAACTCCTCTTTGTTTAATTTTAGATTTAGATAATTTAGGCGGTTGGGGGACAGACACCGTTTGTATAAAACTATTAAAACTATGGCTGGGTAACTGAACTAGAAGCTCAGAGAGGCGTTTAGGACTGCGACTCTGAGTCCTGGTCCCAACTCTGGGTTGTCAGGGATTTAAATTACTAATAAAGTTTGCCAGGTTCCTAGAAATGAGAGCAGCTCCATCCAAAGTGGGATGAATGCCGTCTCTCCTAATAAGACCAGGTTTTCCCAGAAAGTTTGCCAATTATTAACAAAACCCACATCGTTTGCTGGACACCACCTGGACAGCCAGCGGTTAAATGATGACATGCGGCTAAACATGTCATCAGTGGTCAGATTTGGGAGGGGTCCAGAGAAAACTACGGAGTCCGACATCGTTTTTGCGTATTCACACACCGAAGCAATATTAATTTTAGTGACCTCCGATTGGCGTAACCGGGTGTCATTGCCGCCGACGTGAATAACAATCTTACTGAATCTACGTTTAGCTTTAGCCAGCAGCTTTAAATTAGATTCAATGTCGCCCGCTCTGGCCCCAGGGATACAGTTGACTATGGCCGCTGGTGTTGCTAACTTCACGTTTCTCAGAATAGAGCTGCCAATAACCAGAGTTTTATCCTCAGCGGGTGTGTTGCTGAGTGGGGAAAAGCGGTTGGAAACGTGAACAGGCTGGTGGTGAGCCGTGGGCTTCGGCTTGGAGCTGTGCTTCTGGCGAACCGTAACCCAACCTCCCGGCTGAACGGGAGTTACCGGAGGACAGTTAGCAGAGGCTAAGGCTAGGCTATGTGGCTCCGCACCGGCTACAGGGGACTGGCTAACTACCGCAGCTGCTGAATGGCTTTCCATGGTGCGGAGCCGCGCTTCTAATTCACTAAGCCTCGCCTCCAACGCAGCAAATAAGCTACACTTGTTACAATTACCACTGTCGCTAAAGGAGGCAGAGGCATAACTGAACATTTGACACACCGAGCAACAGAGAGCAGGAGAAGGAGAAGTCATGGCTAAGCTAATGTAGCTAACAAGACTAAGAGCGTGCAAACAACAGCTAAGAGATTAGCGAGAAAGTCGTAGAAAGGAGGAGAGCTATAGGTGCTTAAACAGAACCAGTGTGGGTTATGACTTGAAGTAGACATTTCCATTAGAGTGCGGCACGGGCCGCATATAAATAGTCTTTTCCTTATTGGTAACCTTATTAAAACATACCACCACAGCAGTTAACTCTTTTTACACAATTTTTGAATGAAACAAGGGCGGCACGGTGGTGTGGTGGTTAGCACTCTGGCCTCACAGCAAGAGGGTTGCCGGTTCGATCCCGGGCGGGGGAGCCCTTCTGTGCGGAGTTTGCATGTTCTCCCCGTGTCAGCGTGGGTTCTCTCCAGGCACTCCGGCTTCCTCCCACAGTCCAAAGACATGCAGATTGGGGACTTAGGTTACATTAACTTAGGTTAATTGATAACTCTAAATTGTCCGTGAGTGTGAATGGTTGTTTGTCTCTATGTGTCAGCCCTGCAATAGTCTGGCAACCTGTCCAGGGTGTACCCTGCCTCTCGCCCGATGTCATCTGGGATAGGCTCCAGCCCCCCCTGCGACCCTCAAGAGGATGAAGTGGTTAGAAGATGAATGAATGAATGAATGAATGAAACAAATATATATAAAATCCTGCTTTTTCACATTGTTTGAATGAAAATAGAAATATAAAAGTGAAAAATAAAATCCTGCTGTTTTTTTTTAAACACTTTTTGAATGAAAAATATAAATATACATTTCTGCTTTAACAGTTTTACTCAATTAAAATAAAAAGTATAGTGCAGCTGGTCAGGTTTAAAGCCTGCTCAGATTCAGTTTTACTGGGAACTTACTTAGCTTTCCCACTTTGTTAAAGTGCAGTAAACAAAGCATGCTTACATCTAAAGTGCAGCTTAAACAATTTTACTCAACTCCAATGGCGTTGGTTATTTCTTTAGCGCGATGGTCAGGGAAATGCTCTTTCTTTTTAAACGATGAAGATATCGTAGTTTGCACGAGATTGATTTTTCTATGCTCAAACTCGGGTGGTGTCGCTTTAGATGCGTTAGCGTGTTAGACTTGTTTCCAAGTAATGTTACATACCCGACCGTTGTTCTGCAGTGTTGGCACTGATGGACTGGGGGCTCATCCTACTCTCCAATGTGCTATGTGTGAGCTCAGTCCTGCATGTTCTTTAATGAAGCAATAGGAGAAGATATTCGGTCTCAGTTAATGTAGTTTATTAAGCAGTAAAGGAATAAAATTACAGAGCTCTGGGTCTCAACTTCAAGTCCCTGACGAACAACAAAGGTGTGTCAGTTCACGAAGTCTGACCTCCTGTCCTTTCCCTGACCCAGTATATTTGAGCGTAACAGAGTGTCATTGTGCACGCAAGGCGTTGTCCTCTTCTCATTGGCAGTTCCACTTCCTCCTTCACCACACCACGCCCCTGCCTCGTGTTAATCTGACTCCTTCCCGCTGACAGTGGGGGCGTGGTTCCTGTTTTGAAAGACAAGAGAACAACACAACTCCCTACACGTGCTGTACCTTACTATCTGTACATCACTTTCTATTATTTTTACCATATATGAAACTAATTATCTAAGCATTGCGGTATGTGCTCCTCAGATTTCATGTCTCTTCCTCTCCTGTACTTCTCCGCTTCTGCAAAGCAAACACATTCAGATCAGCTGAAATCATCTTAGTATTCTCATTGTTCACACATCTAAAACTTATATAGTGAAACACAACTGATAGTAAAATGCATAAAATCATTCTATTCCCAACAGCACACTGCTTTTGTCTTGTCCACTTGTTTATTTCCATCTTTGTATTTTACCCTGAAACCTAAGTGTTCCCAAACGGAGGACTTAAGGTTTGCGGGTTGGTCTTCAGGTTCGTCAAGCTCACTTGCCATGTTGTCAAAATGCAAGAATGTGCTGCACAAAGTGAAAGCGGAGATTTATGGTCGGACTCGGTCTGTCACTCAATTATGTCAGTCGGGGAACTAGATATTTTAAATGGTTCGGCTCGCAAAAAACAGAATTAAAATAAAACAAAATAAAATAAAATAATATCCTGTGCCCAATAATTCGGTACAGGGTCGTGCTGAACCGAAAGGCGCGTACCTAACCGTTCGACACAAATACATGTACCGTTACGGCCCTAGTAGGAATCGGTAAGAGGAATCGGACCGTTAAGAAGGAATCGGTATCGTTACAATCCTAACGAGTCCCAACCCTAGTTGCAACTGATTTTGCATAGGTGGCTAAGGGAGAGGGAAGTTGGAGGACCTGGGTGAGATGAAAAACACAAGGTAAATAATTTTGAAAAATGAAACATACTAGGCTAAATGGAGAATTATACTTAAATCCAAAAGTGTTTTGCTACTGAATTATGTAAGCAATCACACAAAACATATTTTTACTGAATTATATAACTTTAAGTTTGTTTATATTGATGACCTACTGTAGAAGCACTAGGTGCTGGTTGGTGGTGGAGGAGCTGTACTGCTGCAGGACTGTTCCTTGATGGAGGATGCTGTAGATCAGTGCTGAGTGGACCTTGTTGAGACTAAAACATGACAAGCTATGTTTCAAATAGGAATTGTACTTATCATGTCTCTTGCTGCATTTGATATTAATTATATAAGGAATCATACTGAATTTGTATATATATAAGTAATCATTTAAGGAGTCATACTGCAGTGATGTTGCGTGCTTTTTGCCAGGAGTGCTGTAGGGTGACGACCAATGATGTTACTGTGATTGTAAATTTAACGTCCCCATCTTGCATATTGTGTCTAGACCTCTTACTTTCACAATGACGTGTAAAATCCTGCAGGATGCCCCGGGTGTGGAAAATCACCCTGGGGGGAATGCTGGTCTCCACAGCAAACATCCATTTTGTGTATTGTGTCTAGACTTCTTGCTCTCACAATGACATGTAAAACCCTGCAGGATGCCCCAAGTGTGAAACAACACCCTGGGGGGGGGGGGGGATGCTGGTCCCTACAGCAGACCAAAAGGTAACAAAGAGCAACTTGTTCAAAGACCTTTGTGAAGACCCCTGAAGGACGCTCCCAGGCCACTGAGGGGCGGTCTCCAGGTATAAATGCTTAGCTCTCCCCCTGCTCAGGGTCTTTCTTCATCTTGACCGCTCGCTCACATGTTGATTGACCTTTTCTCAGCTGAGAGAATAAAAACTTTGTCGGCCGGCAGAAGTCTCTTTTTCATTCTTCACCAGCAGCAGAGAATCGGTTAAGAATTTCCACAACAATTTGGTGTCAGAAGTGGGATCCCTCGAGCGATCGTCTGGGACGGGACGCAGACAGTGACAGGCCATCCTGGAAAGGAAAAGATTTCCAGCCTCCAACCTCAAGTCCTCTTCTGAGAAGGAGGACTGACTGCAAACGCCCAGATCGCCGCCGCTGGGATTCCACGAACTCAATTTAGCGACAAGTCATCTGGTGAGCACTGAAACATTGACTTTTAAATTCTTTCTTTCCAAAAATTAGGGGTTTAATTCGACATAATATTTTCATTCTTTATTTTATCCACAACCGTGACGTCAGGGTTAAGCGCCCTGACCGTAGGAATCCTTGGGTGAAAGTCCCAGTTGGAATCCTTGTGAAGCAGTTTTGGGTGAAAGTCCCAGTTAACTGTGTGAAACATCCTTGGGTTCCAGTCCCAGTTGGATGTGGGCTTTAAATTGTTTGTGCCTTAGAAACGAAACGATCCTCACAGAGACGTCTGTGTTGTTTGCCGTGCACGGTCTCCTCACTCGGGATGGGAGTAGAAACTCCGTTGAGGCTCGGCCTCTGGAGGGTCCGGTTGTGGATGTAATGAGACGGAACTATGGGGATAAAAGTTTAAAATACTTAAATGTCTGGACAACTGAGTTTGAATTCCCAGTAGGGGGATCCTTCAGTGTAAAAAACGTAACAACATTAGAAACGAAACTTAAGGAAAAAGAGCAACTAATGAGAAGCAAAAGAAAAATTTCTATAAGGAAATTAGAGTTAATGGAAAGCCAAATGGAATGTTTAAAAATGTGGAAGGAGGAAGCAGAAAGTCGTAATAGAAAGACAGTGATGAAGCAGCTGCCTTTTTTATGTGTGAAAAAAGAAACAGACGAAATGCTAGATTCACACTCAAAAAGAACAAAAGACTCAGATCTCTTCTTCTCTGAATCCACAGTTGACGGCTTTGAAGCTTGACCCAGACCTCGACGGCAGCTCCCCTTCAGCCCCACCACCATACTGCTCTACAACACCCAGCGGAGAAGAACAAGCGGACAGCAGAACACAGCAGAACACCAACTCAAGAGCAGCTCATCCTGATGCGCCTGTTTCCCCACAAAACTCAATAGAAGGTCTTTCATCTCCGATTGCACACAGACTGCGCAATCCCAATCAAGATGCAGCCTTCAACATGCCCATGGTTGAAGTGTCTGGACCACAAGGAGCAACATTGGTTTTCCGGGCCTGGACCTCCGCCGACATCACGGCAGCCTCACAACACCTGCCCAACCCCGCAGCATCAGGTAAACAATTTGCTGAGGAATTCTCCACGTTTTGCCAGGAGTTTAAACCAACTGCAAACGAACTAAAGAGACTATTAATCACCAAAATGAAACCCACAGACTGGAAGAAAATATCTGGAAAATTCCCAGAGGCTGACATTCGGTGTAAGCACATCACCTGGGAAGATGAATCAAATGCTCAGTATAGAGAGTTTGTCACTCGTATCTGTGAAGCATTTACTCAAGTTTTCCTGTCAAAATCCACATGGAGAGGATCACCGCCTGCAAACAGAGAGATGGTGAAAACCCTGACGAATATCTCACTCGCCTGACGGAAATATTCAGCACATACAGTGGCCTTGAACAGTCTGACGTATCAAGCAATACTCCAGGTGTGTGGGAAATTCACCTCAGCAATTATTTTCTGAGCGGGCTTAAACCAGAAGTTGCCTCAGCTGTTAAAAGTTCGTGCATTGGTTGGAATGATGCACGCCTGTCAGAACTCCGTAGACACGCCATACATGCCCATGACCAAATAATCTCAAAGAAGAAGAAAAAGGAAGAGACAACACAAAAAGAGCTTCACATGGCAGCAGTAACCATGTACAATACAGCCCGAGGACACGGACACAAAAGAGAGAAGCGCGACCAGGGCAAGAACTGGAAAAAAAGATCCAGCATTTCCCCCAACGATGTCTGTCATCACTGTGGACAAGTTGGACATTGGAGACGTAACTGCCCGGCACGTTCATCACAAAATTCAGAAGGAGCTTCAGATTGACGAAGGTCAGGGGTTGCCAGAGAGGGATGGACTCCTGCTGACAAGCCCAACCAACCTGTGAGATCGGGGGAAGGTACTGCACCACACACACATACTGGGCAGATTAACTCACAATCCATTCAGAGCTCAGCCAACACACATGCAATTGCTTTAACATATGTTCAGTACACATCTGATCATTTCAAAAGATTTCCACAACACACATTGACCATTTCAGAACAAAATGTTGTCTTCTTGGTTGACTCAGGTGCTACGCATTCTGTGATAAGAGCCTTACAGCTCACTACAAAACCAAAATTGAGTGGGAATCATGTGTATTCTGTTGGTTCATCAGGTCAGACAATTAGAGAAAACATCACTGTCCCACTTAAATGTGAGGATGGACCACATACCAACTTCAAGCATGCATTTTTACTTTCTGAAGTCTGTCCCATCAATCTGATGGGCAGAGACTTAATGTGCAAATTGGGCCTTTGTCTGATCTCAACACCAGCAGGCGTGAAGGTCTACAGACTATCTGACCTAGAGCCAAATTTCTCACACCTTTTTGTTAACCACACCTTAGACCTGCAGTATGCATATCAATGGAAATTGCAACCTTTAACTGCCTTTGAGCTTGTTACAGAAGCCAGAAAGAGGGTCTTAACAGATGCAACAGACTGCATGACACCAGAGGACCTTCACTGCACCTCTCATGTGTCATCAGGACTTGATGAACCATATGAGGAAAACTGGTTAAGAGACAAATTTGATGAACTTACACTAATACACATTTATTGGACACAACATAAATGCGCTATATCAGTCCTCCTCACACCAGCTCAGTGTGATGTGTACACTCTAAATCATTCCGTGCCACACATCGCACTCACAAAACACACATCAGATAACTGGGATGATTTGGGCCCATTCGTAAAAAGCATGTCAGCGCCAAGAGCCGATTGGCAAGAAACATCTGATCGATCTATTTTCTTTTCACCAACACTGCAGTGCTACTATAAAAGTTTAACATCTGTTGTGCACACTCAAAGAAAAATCCAGCTGGTACCTCAAAGCACTTCTAAATGTTTTTCCTTTATGTCTGAAGAACAAGCAGCAGCTATTACAGCCCTACAGGAAGTCCCAAAGACACTGTGGGCTGTCAGTAAGTATGACGTTGGCCTCATAAAAAACTGTGAACCTGTTGTCATTACTCCAAAATCAGACTTCAGACCTTGCAAAGCTCAATATCCACTTAAGCAAGAAGCCATTGATGGTATAACACCAGTGTTCGAGTCTCTTAAAGCAGCAGGAGTAATTGTTCCTTGCGACAACTCTCCAGTGCGCACACCTCTGTTCCTGTGAAAAGATCAGAGATAAGGACCAACCGACGGAGTGGCGTTTTGTTCAAGATCTACAAGCAGTGAATGCAGCAGTCCAACCCAGAGCCCAAACGTTCCGAATCCTTACACCATCTTGTCTCAAGTTCCATCTAATGCAAAATTCTTTTCAGTGGTGGACCTTTCTAATGCTTTCTTTAGTGTTCCTGTCCATCCAGAAAGCCAATTCTGGTTCGCTTTTAACTTCAATGGGCGAGGCTACACATTCACTCGCCTGTGCCAAGGCTATTGTGAAAGTCCCACCATCTACAATGAAGCTCTCAGACAGAGTCTTGAATCTCTTGTTCTCTCTCAAGGCACTGCCCTGTTACAGTATGTCGATGACCTCATGATCTGCAGTCCGACCAGAGAGCAATGTGAAGTGGACACGGTCAAACTCTTGAAACAAGCAATGGCCACAAGGCAAGCCTGTCTAAACTTCAATTTGTCCAGGAGAAGGTCATTTTCCTAGGTCATGTCATCACTTCTGAAGGTAAGATGCTTTCACCAAAGAGGATCGAGGCGATTCAAAAAACCCAAAACCCATCACATAGAAACAGATGATGTCATTTCTTGGCAGATGCTCTTATTGTAGACAATTCATTTCAAACTATGCCATTCTTGAAGCTCCACTCGCCTCCCTCATTCATAAAAAAAATCTACAGTCACAGGATAAGATCACATGGACTCTTGAGGCTGAACAATCTTTCACTAAGCTGAAGTTTGCTTTACAAACCGCTCCGACTTTGGGTCTGCCTGACCCAACTAGGCCTTTTACTCAAACTGTAGATGAGAAGAATGGGTGTATGACTTCTGTTCTGCTGCAGGATCACGGGAACAAGCTACGTCCTGTAGCTTACTTTTCTTCTAAGCTGGACCCTGTGGCAGCGGGCCTCCCAAGATGCATCAGAGCTGTGGCTGCCGCGGAGAAAGCAATTATGGCATCCAGAGACATTGTGGGCTATTCTGATGTAACTCTCCTAGTTCCACACGCTGTGTCCATGATTCTGCTTGAACAAAAAACTTCCCATCTTTCCACAGCACGGTGGTTACGATATAACACGGTACTTCTAGAAATGCCTAACATCACTGTCAAAAGATGTAATGTGTTAAATCCTGCCACTCTCTTTCCCACACCAGATGATGGAGAGGAACATAACTGCGTAACCGTCCTCCAACAGGTTTGCTCTCCAAGACCAGATCTACAAGAAACTCCACTAATCAACCCAGATCTGGTTCTTTTTGTAGATGGATCTGCTTCACGTGATCCACAAACTGGACGCAACAAGGTTGGATTTGCTGTTGTCACTAACCATGAAACTCTTGTCTCAGATTCACTCCCCTCTCACTATTCTGCACAGGCGGCAGAACTAATAGCATTAACAGAGGCATGCAAACTGGCACACAACAAGACAGTAACTATCTACACTGATTCTAGATATGCATTTGGCGTTGTGCATGATTTTGGTACTCTGCGGAAACACAGACAATTCTTAAAATCTGACGGAAAACCCATTCTCCATCATGACAAGGTTGCAGATCTTCTGAATGCAATCCTGCTCCCAAAATCAATTGCTGTTTGCAAATGTCTTGCTCACACTAACAACTCAGACTCCGTCTCTCTAGGAAACGCAAGAGCTGATGCCGCTGCCAAAAGAGCTGCACTCCAACCCGCCAACTTTAATCCTTCATTTGTTTCAACCCCAGTCTCTATTCCCAGCTCCTCACAGCACTGCAGTCCTTTGCCACACCACAGGAAAAGACGCTGTGGAAACGCTGTGGTGCCATGCAGAAAGAGGACGTTTGGTGGGGCCCGATAACAAACCCTGCCTGCCTAAACACTTCTTTCCCCATTTTGCAAAGCTGACACATGGAATGGATCATGTGTCAAAAGGGGGAATGTTGGATGCCCTGACTCAACATTGGTTCACCAAAGGTTTTTCAGCTTACGCACAGAAGTTTTGCCAATCATGTATGGTTTGTGTGACACATAATGCAGGTAAGAACAAAACAATGACACACGCTGCACACCCACCACCAAACAGGCCGTTCGAACATATAATGATGGATTTCATAGAACTGTCACCAGCAGAAGGGAAGAAACACTGCCTGGTGATGGTTGACATGTGGTCAAAATGGGTTGAAGCTTTTCCAGCAAAACATCAAAGCAGCCAAGTGGTAGCAAAGGCTCTGTTAACTGAAATAATTCCCAGATGGGGAATACCAACAAGATTGAGCAGTGACAATGGTTCACACTTTGTTAATTCCGCAATAACCCAAATCAGTAAATTCCTTGCAATTGATCTCAGACAACATTGTTCATATCACGCTGCCAGTGGAGGAGCTGTCGAACGGGAAAATGGCACCCTGAAATCCAAATTAGCCAAATGTTGTGAGGAAACAGGACTGCCATGGACTAAAGCTCTGCCTATTGCTCTATTACACATGAGAATGAGGAAAAGGTCCAGAGTAAACATGAGTCCTTTTGAAATTCTTTTGGCAGACCTCCATCCCTAGGAGTAGAGCCTGTAACCAGACCACTCCTCCACTGGCCTTTGTGAGGATGACATGTTACAGTATTGCAAAAACTTATCATCCTCTCTCTCTCTCATCTCTCAGCAGGTGAAAGCAGCCCTCCCATCACCAGCCTCCACCCCACTCCATGATTTCCAGCCCGGTGATTGGGTGGTGATAAAGGACCTGAGAAGGAAGCACTGGCACTCCAGACGGTGGCGAGGTCCATTCCAGATACTCCTGACAACGCACACTGCTGTAAAGGTCGCTGAGAGAGCAACGTGGGTCCACGCCAGCCACTGCAGGAGGATCCCTGAGCCGACGGAGGAATTCAACTGCCAACCCGGACGACGTGACGACGTGACGACGGACGAACACAGAGGAGAACAACAAGGGACAACTCCGTGAATGCAGCAGACACCAGCTAGACGTGGGAAACCAACTACAACAACCTTCTCATCCCATCGAATCACATCATGCACCACCTGATCCTGCTCCTATCATGCTCAGCGATGTTGATAGAAGCCTACACATATGATCCCGCCAAGACTGTCACCCTGACTGAAGGGCAGAGTGCAACATTCACTTGCAACATCTATCCTGAAAGTCTGCGATTTGGTCAAATTCGTGCATATTATGCCGAATATGACAAATACCTGTGCAGAGATCCCTGTGGACCGCGCGATTGGCATTTGGTTGTGGCAGCCACGAGCAAAATCCTTGCCCCAAACAAAGACTCTCGTTTCAACATGACCAAAATCCCACATTCCAACGGAGCACGCATCGTCATCTCTAATGTCAGACCAACTGATGCAGGTACATATTGGTGTGGAATCGAATATCCAAACTCCGATATGTACAGGCAACTCAGGATCGTGGTCAATGGGCCACCGCACTCACATGACGCTCCACTTAACATGTTGCCAAATGTTAAGTCCATCCCACCAACTCCTGAAATAGATAGCCACCACCCAGACAATTTAAACGTCATGGACCACAGAGGGAACACAGTGCAGCAAGCCCTCAGGCAGTGCAACGACAACAATGCATGTGCCTTAGCCCTTTTACACAAAAAGGAACTGAAGATCCCTGGTGACTGTTGGGTTTGTCATTCTCTGACAACCAGATGGCAAGCCAGACCACTCACGGCAAAATTGTGTCACAAGGTCACGAAGGAACCTTGGGGCAGAGAAGAACATGGCAAATGTACTGTCCCTCTGGGAATAATGACTTTACTGATTGCTGGCCAACAACTAAGGGAAAATGTCTCAGTTACAGCACACCCCAAAATCACCTGCACTGACTCCCACTCAACCCCCAGTAACATGGCATTTGATGTTCCCTTACAACATGCAGAGACCTGTGTTTGTTCGGCATCATCATTAGGGCCTCATCTAGGACAGTCAAGCTGTCAAACTAAAATATTTGTAAACACCACGGCATCAACTAATTGCTCCCATAGGTGGCCTAATAACACACTGACAAGATTTGCGTGTCCATTTAAACATCTTTCATCCCAACCGGGAATAATGTGGTCTTGCGGTGGAAAAGCTTATCATGGTTTGCCACCTCAGTTTCAATGGTCTGGCTGTTGCCACCCATCAATAGTTACCACAGATACAACAGTCTTCCTTAAGAAGGTTCCCACTATCACTAACATTCAGTCCACCACACATTTTCGAGATCGCAGAGATATCACCGGCGTCCTCAAAATATGACGGTTATGTTTTGGCTGATCCTTGGACTTCCCAATGCCAATGTTGGCTGGTCTCTATTTTTAGGAGGGGAACCGCTGCAGCCCTGAACAAAATTAATGGACTGGCCTGGTCTGTTCTCTCTCTGGCAAACCGAACTGAAGCAGCTCTTACTTTAGTCAACACTGAAATGTTTGCAATTAGAACAGCAGTTATTCAACACAGACTTGCTCTTGATATCATCTTTGCTGAAAAAGGAGGTGTTTGCAAGATACTTAATGCCTCCTGTTGTTTCTATGTTCCTGATGAATACGAGAACATCACCAACATTATCAAACACATGCAAGATGCCATTAGGCCCCCACCAGCTGCAGATGATTCATGGTTCTCTTGGTTGAAGGTTTGGGGTCAAGAATGGTCATCATGGTTCCTAACAATGATTGTACCGGTCGTAATTATTTTCTTTTTACTCTGCACCATAACTCCCTGTGTGTTGAAATGGCTGCCTACTGTACTTACCAGGAAGATAATTCAATCCTCCACGTATGTCCATGCGAACGTTAATAGTGACCACCAAATTTCAATTTCAGTTCCTGTCCCTGATCTGCCTCACTACTCCAGCTCAGACTCTGAATTTGATGATGACATTTCGTAAACATTTCTTTTTCTTTCTTTTTGTTTTCTTTACTTTTGTTTTATTTTTACCTCCCTTTTGATGATTATTATTTTTATTCCTTCCTTTACTGTTATTGACATTGTATCTCCCTTCCCCTCTGAACAACTGCTATGATGATGCATTTTAAATCCACGTGAACTAATGTGTCGGATATTCAAGTTGTGACCAACCTTTGTAATATTTGCTTTATGTTTTTTTTTGTTGTTTTTTTTAATCACTGTTGTTTTCGCCATTACTGATTAATAGATAATCAAAAGGGGGGAATTGTGATTGTAAATTTAACGTCCCCATCTTGCATATTGTGTCTAGACCTCTTACTTTCACAATGACGTGTAAAATCCTGCAGGATGCCCCGGGTGTGGAAAATCACCCTGGGGGGAATGCTGGTCTCCACAGCATACATCCATTTTGTGTATTGTGTCTAGACTTCTTGCTCTCACAATGACATGTAAAACCCTGCAGGATGCCCCAAGTGTGAAACAACACCCTGGGGGGGGGGGGGGATGCTGGTCCCTACAGCAGACCAAAAGGTAACAAAGAGCAACTTGTTCAAAGACCTTTGTGAAGACCCCTGAAGGACGCTCCCAGGCCACTGAGGGGCGGTCTCCAGGTATAAATGCTTAGCTCTCCCCCTGCTCAGGGTCTTTCTTCATCTTGACCGCTCGCTCACATGTTGATTGACCTTTTCTCAGCTGAGAGAATAAAAACTTTGTCGGCCGGCAGAAGTCTCTTTTTCATTCTTCACCAGCAGCAGAGAATCGGTTAAGAATTTCCACAACATTACGAGTCAGCAGTGGTGAGACCAATGATGATACAGGTGAGGAGTGATGAGGACCAGTGATGTTATGCAGGTCAGCAGTGATGAGGACTAACGATGTTATATAGGTCAGCAGTGATGTTATGCAGGTCAGCAGTGATGAGGACTAACAATGTTATATAGGTCAGCAGTGATGAGGATCAGCGATGTTATGGGTCAGCAGTGATGAGACCAATGATGATACAGGTGAGGAGTGATGAGGACCAGTGATGTTATGCAGGTCAGCAGTGATGAGGACTAAAGCTAAAAGCAAGACAATAAATAGTTAAAAACAGTGCAGAAAATGCATTTAAAAAGCAAACATAAAGCAAAAGCAACAGCAGACAAATATAAAAACAATAGCTACAGATTATCCTAACAATAAGTTACATATCTGGTTCACTGGTAAGCTGCAGTAAATAGTAATGTTTTAAGCCCTGATTTAAATGAGCTGACAGTTTCAGCCGATCTCATATTCTGGAAGTTTGTTCCACAGGCGGGGAGCATAGAAACTAAAGGCTGCTTCATCTTGTTTGGTTTTGATCCTGGGAACACTGAGTAAACCTGTTCCAGATGATCTGAGGGGTCTGGATGCTTCATAACGTACAAGTAAATCAGAGATGTATTTAGGCCCAAGACCATTTAGTGCTTTATAGACAAGTAACAAGATTTTAAAGTCTATCCTTTGACACACAGGAAGCCAGTGCAGTGACTTAAGCACTGGCGTAATGTGCTCTACTCTCTTGGTGTTGGTGAGGACTCTGGCAGCAGCGTTCTGGACGAGCTTCAGTTGTCTGATTGATTTTTTTACTCAGGCCTGTGAAGACACCGTTACAATAGTCCAGCCTGCTGAAAATGAAAGCTTGAACAAGTTTTTCTGTATCTTGTTTAGACAGAAATTCTTTTATTCTTGCTATGTTTTTAAGGTGGTAGTAGGCTGATGTAGTAATTGTCTTAATGTGACTATTGAAATTTAGGTCTGAGTCCAGAACTACACCAAGATTTCTGGCTTGATTTGTAGGTTTTAGTGTCATGGCGTCAAGGTGAGCACTGACTATTGATCTTTGTTCTTTGAGGCAAAAAACAACTATCTCAGTTTTGTCTGTGTTTAATTGTAGAAAATTCTGGCACATTCACGTATTGATTTCGTCAATGCACTTATTTGACAGGACTGTCATTATTGTGCTCTATTACAATTTTGCATTTTCCACAGATGCTGGCAAACTTGATGACTTTGTGAATGATGTAGCCTGCAGGATGGAAGAGAATGCATTTCTCCGTTTTTGTGAGATCAGGTGGTGTTCTGTTCGCCACCATCAGTTGTTCCACCCTGACTGACAGTGTGACATTTTGCTACACTGTGTCCAGGAAGTCTGCCAAAAAGGTATTGTCATCTTCCAGGTAGCTCCCTGACCTGATAGTTGTGAGGAACTGCCCCACTGATATGATTCGCAGTGCATGATGGAATTCCACTGGAGGTGGGACAAGATTTTTAGATCTCACACAGCTGAATGTGTTTTCAAGGCAAGCAACCTAGATGTCAACACAAACCTGTGTCCTTGATTCAACATCTCCTCCTGTATGGCCAATATTGATGTTATTGCTATTATCACCCCTGTTTGAACAGGCTTCAAACCTCCCTTTTCACCAGTCTTCATCCCACAGAACAGATGGACGAAGTCCTGGAGGAAGGTGATGGCCTTTTTGTACTCCTCCATTTTGAGCCTGCTCAAGGCTGTGATTGGATGGTGAGATGACATCAGATCAAACCAATGATCAACTTGCTCCAGCAGCCACGCTGTGGTCATGTATGTCAGAGGGCGGTTTTCTTGCTGCACCATGTATTTCAGTCCAGCACTTGTTGCCTTACTGAATACATTTAGAGCAGGACCAACCTTCATCTTTTCGAAATGACTTGGCTCAATGGCTGCAGCTGAGAGATGGGGAGCTATTTTTAATGCCATCCCTTCTTGAAAGGTCAGTAAGGGACCACTGAAGCCTCATTAGTGGGGAGGTTTTCTTTTTTTACATTATCCTGTGGAATACTAAACACCTGTCCATGGACAAGGGCACTTTTTAGATTTTTCACCAGATGCGGGGCATGAAATGGAGCTGCCTATCTGGTGTTGCTGGATGTGGCACTGATACTGTCTTGTGGTCGACACCAAAGGATTTCCACATGGCCCGGTTAGGGCTACCCATGTCAGTGGTGACATTAAGCACATGTAGCCCGATGGATGCTGCCCTCTTTACAATTTCAATAATTATTGGCCTGTACTCTGCTCCATCTGTCAAATTGCTACTATAATTAAAGCTGCAAGCAGCGTTTGGCGGGACCTTGCCCGTTTCGGCCTCCAGCGAATTATTAAGAAAGATCACACATAGTGCCACAAACATCAGAAAATCCTTACAGAGCTGAACGTTTTGATGTTTGAATGCTTTCTGTAGCTGTAGGTATGTACAAGTGATGTCACAATATGCAAATTAGATGAATCAATTTATTCCGAGCAGAGTCCTCTTCCTTTATTTTGAGGAACAGACAACAAAAACAGCACAAAACAAAAGAAATCTACTGCGTAAATATGTTGATTTACTGATATGTATGAAATCCAATATGGGCACTGCCTAGTGATGTAACAACAGATGAGTTAATTTACTCCCATGACTAACTTTGGGTCATGATGAATAGTTTTCTCATTTACAGTATGCCTTTATCTGTCACCACTTTCAAGCCACAGCCTTTTGAAATGTTGAAATGAAATTGGAATATTTTGCTCAATAAACTCTGGCACCTAAAGGATTAAAATGGAGATTGTGCCTCTGTCATGTCTGAATGTAAGGTGTAGACACACACAGACATCACGTTTCTGTGAGTTTGTGTGTGACAGTGGTTGCCATAGTAATTAAGTAAGTGCACCTGGCAGAAGAGCAGAGAGAGACAGACAGAACACAGAGAAGAGACCTGTTTTAATGGAGATTTAACTCCTCGAACAAGTTCTTCCCATTCCCAAACCGTTGGTCCAATCATGAAAATAATGTGATGATGAGAGAGATAAAGTTATACAGAAGATCTGTTTAGTAGCAGTTGAGGTGGCATGTGTGCATCTTTAAAACAGATTAAATAAACGGTGTAGGAGGAGATGTGTTTTCTTGAGACCACGTTTGAGGCGAAATCTTACTTTGAAAGGTCAAATAGCTCACTTCCTGCTGGAATCAGGTCCTGGGTGTCAATGCGTGATTTGTAAGTCAAACACACCAGTTTTGGTTTGATCTTGATACGACATTCCTATGGGCTGCAGTGGCCAGTTTAGTGCGTCTAGGTGGCGCTAGAGAGCCCATTTTGGCACTGTAGGGGTTAATAATGTGTATTTGCTGTTTCAAATGAAGTTTCTGCTGCTGTAATCTGTCCTTTAAAGATTGTGAGACAGACAGAGAGAGCTGTGTGGCTGTGTGTGTGTGTGTGTGTGTGTGTGCAGCCGTTGTCATGGCGATTAATGACTTGTCAGCACCTGTGGCACACACAGACAGCTAAGGAGAGCAGCTCACCAAAGGCTGTTTAATATGGGTTTGAACTCCTCAAACAAGTCCTTCCCATACCCAAACCGTTGGTCCAATCAAGAAAATAAAGTGATTTTGAGAGACAGCCACTTCTCCTGAACGCACGTGCCGTGTTTTATATTTCTCGAGTCAAAAATGTGGTCAGGGGAGCGAGTTTAAAATGTGTTGCACCTAAGCTGTTTCCAGAAATTTCTCCTCTGAGTTTACATGGGAGTGAATGAGAAAAAAATCGGCGCTCCCTTCACTTTGGAGCCACTCAGCAAAAATGTGTATGTGTGAGAGATTCCATGTCAACATATCTGCGAGCAGGACAAATTTTCCTACGTTTTGTGGTATAAATTGTGTCTGTACAGTGAAAATTGTGGCCATGGCAGCGAGTTAAAGACAAAAGTTTTCGACGATTTTTAGAGCCCTCTCCACTCTAGCGCACAGCATTCCATGCAATACACACCCATTGTAAAGTGAGAATTTCTCCACTTTTGCTCATGGTACTTTGAGAAGCACAGATCAAAAACGGTAAAAGATATGAAAAAGATGAAAACATGAGTGAATAGATGAGACCTGTGGCAACATTTGAGAGTTGGAATGGAGTCTGTAGCACAAAGTATGGAGACGCTGTAAATGCTAGAAAAAGCCCTAAGATTGGTCTTTTTCTCCCCCCTGCTGCCATTCATTTCCTATGGGACAGCTTTGGAAGATCGTCAGGACGTTTTTCTGACATCTCACCTTATGGAGGCCACAAAATCCAAACGAAGCGAGTAATGAAAAAGTTACGCACAACTTTTGATTAGAAGGAGTTGATCTGTAATCTGTGCAAGTTTGAAGTCGATTGGATAAGCGCTGTATGAGAAGATGATTTTTTTAGGAAAGGCAGTTTTAAGGCAAAATCTTACTTTGAAAGGGCAAATATCTCACTTCCTGTTGGATTTAGGTCAGGGGTGTCAGCGCGTGATTTTTAGGTCTTGATGAGACGAACACGCCACGTTTGGTTTCATGTTTCTATGACGCGTTCCTACAGGCCGTGGCGGCCATTTTTGTGTGCCTAGGTGGCGCTAGAGAGCCCATTTTGGCACTTTAGGGGTTAATGTCACCATTTTATAAAATTTTTCACCGGTTCTGATGTGCGTGCCAATTTTGGTGAGTTTTGAGCATGTTTAGGGGTCAAATTCCAGTTCAAAGAGGCGGGAAGAAAGAAATAATAATAATAATAATAATTAAAGCTGCAAGCAGCATTTGGCGGACCTCGTGACTCGCGCCCATTTCCGCCCCCAGCCCATTTCGTCACTGTGAATTATTTAGAAATATCAAACATATTGCCACAAACATCAGAAAATCCTTACAGAGCTGAACGTTTTGATGTTTGAATGCTTTCTGTAGCTGTAGGTATGTACAAGTGATGTCACATTATGCAAATTAGATGAGCGAATTTCTTCCCATCAGATTCCTCTTCCTTTATTTTGAGGAAGAGACGACACTCAACACAAAACAAAATAAATCTACTGTGTAAATGTTGGTCCAAACTGTTGGTCCAATCATGAAAATAATGTGATGATGAGAGAGATAAAGTTATACAGAAGATCTCTTTAGTAGCAGTTGAGGTGGCATGTGTGCATCTTTAAAACTGATAAAATAAACAGTGTAGGAGGAGATGTGTTTTCTTGAGACCACGTTTGAGGCGAAATCTTACTTTGAAAGGTCAAACAGCTCACTTCCTGTTGGAATCAGGTCCTGGGTGTCAATGCGTGATTTGTAAGTCAAACACACCAGTTTTGGTTTGATCTTGATACGACATCCCTACGGGCTGTAGTGGCCATTTTAGTGTGTCTAGGTGGCGCTAGAGAGCCCATTTTGGCACTGTAGGGGTTAATAATGTGTATTTGCTGTTTCAAATGAAGTTTCTGCTGCTGTAATCTGTCCTTTATAGATTGTGAGACAGACAGAGAGAGCCGTGTGGTTATGTGTGTGTGTGCAGCCGTTGTCATGGCGATTAATGACTTGTCAGCACCTGTGGCACACACAGACAGCTAAGGAGAGCAGCTCACCAAAGGCTGTTTATAATGGGTTTTAACTCCTCGAACAAATGCTTCGCATGCCCAAACCGTTGGTCCAAGCAAGAAAATAAAGTGATTTTGAGAGTGAGCATACGTGTCGTGTCGTTTTATATTTCTCGAGTCAAAAATGTGGTCAGGGGAGCGAGTTTAAAATGTGTTGCACCTAAGCTGTTTCCAGAAATTTCTCCTCTGAGTTTACATGGGAGTGAATGAGAGAAAATCGGCGCTCCCTTCGCTTTGGAGCCACTCAGCAAAAATGTGTACGTGTGAGAGATTCCATGTCAACATATCTGCGAGCAGGACAAATTTTCCTACGTTTTGTGGCATAAATTGTGTCTGTACAGTGAAAATTGTGGCCATGGCAGCGAGTTAAAGACAAAAGTTTTAGACGATTTTTAGAGCCCTCTCCACTCTAGCTCACAGCATTCCATGCAATACACACCCATTGTAAAGTGAGAATTTCTCCACTTTTGCTCATGGTACTTTGAGAGGCACAGATCAAAAACGGTAAAAGATATGAAAAGATGAAAACATGAGTGAATAGATGAGACCTGTGGCAACATTTGAGAGTTGGAATGGAGTCTGTAGCACAAAGTATGGAGACGCTGTAAATGCTAGAAAAAGCCTGAAGATTGGTCTCTTTCTCCCGCTGCCATTCATTTCCTATGGGACAGCTTTGGAAGATCATCAGGACGTTTTTCTGACATCTCACCTTATGGAGGCCACAAAATCCAAACGCAGCGAGTAATGAAAAAGTTACGCACAACTTTTGATTAGAAGGAGTTGATCTGTAATCTGTGCAAGTTTGAAGTCGATAGGATAAACGCTGTATGAGAAGATGATTTTTTTAGGAAAGGCAGTTTTAAGGCAAAATCTTACTTTGAAAGGGCAAATATCTCACTTCCTGTTGGATTTAGGTCAGGGTTGTCAGCGCGTGATTTTTAGGTCTTGATGAGACGAACACGCCACTTTTGGTTTCATGTTTCTCACGTTCCTACAGGCCGTGGCGGCCATTTTTGTGTGCCTAGGTGGCGCTAGAGAGCCCATTTTGGCACTTTAGGGTAATGTCACCATTTTATAAAATTTTTCACCGGTTCTGATGTGCGTGCCAATTTTGGTGAGTTTTTGAGCATGTTTAGGGGGTCAAATTCCAGTTCAAAGAGGCGGCGGAAGAAAGAATGAAGAATAAAGAATAAAGAATAAAGAATAATAATAAACACAACAAAAACAATAGGGTCCTCGCCTTCGGCGAGGACTGCTCTGTGAGCAGTCCTCTGCCTTAGGGCTCGGTCCCTAATAATAATAATAATAAACACAGCAAAAACAATAGTGTCCTCGCCTTTGGCGAGGACTGGTCAGTGAGAAAAAATGCGGCAAAAACTATAGGGAGGGTCCTCGCCGAAGGCGAGGACTTCTTTGTGAGTAGTCCACTACTGTTGGGCCCGGTCACTTATAAACGCACGCAGCAAAAACAAGAGGGTCCTCGCCTTCGGCGAGGACTGCTCCTTGAGCAGTCCTCTGCCTCTAGGCTCGGTCCCTACATTATTTAGAAATATCAAACATATTGCCACAAACATCAGAAAATCCTTACAGAGCTGAACGTTTTGATGTTTGAATGCTTTCTGTAGCTGTAGGTATGTACAAGTGATGTCACATTATGCAAATTAGATGGACGAATTTCTACCCATCTCGCCCGTTTCGGCCTCCTGCGAATTAATTAGAAAGATCACAGATATTGCCACAAAGTGACAAGTGATGTCACATTATGCACATTAGATGAATCAATTTATGCCTAGCAGAGTCCTCTTCCTTTATTTTGAGGAACAGACAACAAAAACAGCAAAAAACAAAAGAAATCTACTGCGTAAATATGTTGATTTACTGATATGTATGAAATCCAATATGGACACTGCCTAGTGACGTAACAACATGCAAATTAGATGAGTTAATTTACTCCTATCACAAACTTTGGGTCATGATGAATAGTTTTCTCATTTACAGTATGCCTTTATCTGTCACCACTTTAAAGCCACAGCCTTTTGAAATGTTGAAATGAAAATGGAATATTTTCCTCAATTAACTCTGGCACCTAAAGGGTTACAATGGAGATAGTGCCCCTGCCATGTCTGAATGTAAGATGCAGACACACGCACAGACATCATGTTTCTGTGAGTTTGTGTGTGACAGCGGTTGCCATGGTAATTAAGTAGGCGCACCTGGCAGAAGAGCAGAGAGAGACAGACACCTCTTTTAGTGGAGATTTAACTCCTCGAACAAGTTCTTCCCATTCCCAAACTGTTGGTCCAATCATGAAAATAATGTGATGATGAGAGAGATAAAGTTATACAGAAGATCTCTTTAGTAGCAGTTGAGGTGGCATGTGTGCATCTTTAAAACTGATAAAATAAACGGTGTAGGAGGAGATGTGTTTTCTTGAGACCATGTTTGAGGCGAAATCTTACTTTGAAAGGTCAAATAGCTCACTTCCTGTTGGAATCAGGTCATGGGTGTCAATGCGTGATTTGTAAGTCAAACACACCAGTTTTGGTTTGATCTTGATACGACATTCCTATGGGCTGTAGTGGCCATTTTAGTGCGTCTAGGTGGCGCTAGAGAGCCCATTTTGGCACTGTAGGGGTTAATAATGTGTATTTGCTGTTTCAAATGAAGTTTCTGCTGCTGTAATCTGTCCTTTAAAGATTGTGAGACAGACAGAGAGAGCCGTGTGGCTGTGTGTGTGTGTGTGCAGCCGTCGTCATGGCGATTAATGACTTGTCAGCACCTGGGGCACACACAGACAGCTAAGGAGAGCAGCTCACCAAAGGCTGTTTATAATGGGTTTTAACTCCTCGAACAAATGCTTCGCATGCCCAAACCGTTGGTCCAAGCAAGAAAATAAAGTGATTTTGAGAGCCAGTCACGTCTCGTGAACGCACGTGTCGCATTTTATATTTCTCGAGTCAAAAATGTGGTCAGGGGAGCGAGTTTAAAATGTGTTGCACCTAAGCTGTTTCCAGAAATTTCTCGTCAGACTTTACATGGGAGTGAATGAGAAAATAATGGGCGCTCCCTTGGCTTTGGAGCCACTCAGCAAAAATGTGTACGTGTGAGAGATTCCATGTCAACATATCTGTGAGCTGGACAAATTTTCCTACGTTTTGTGGTATAAATTGTGTCTGTACAGTGAAAATTGTGGCCATGGCAGCGAGTTAAAGACAAAAGTTTTCGACGATATTTAGAGCCCTCTCCACTCTAGCTCACAGCATTCCATGCAATACACACCCATTGTAAACTGAAAATTTCTCCACTTTTGCTCATGGTACTTTGAGAGGCACAGATCAAAAACGGTAAAAGATATGAAAAAGATGAAAACATGAGTGAATAGATGAGACCTGTGGCAACATTTGAGAGTTGGAATGGAGTCTGTAGCACAAAGTATGGAGACGCTGTAAGTGCTAGAAAAAGCCCTAAGATTGGTCTCTTTCTCCCCCCTGCTGCCATTCATTTCCTATGGGACAGCTTTCGAAGATTGTCAGGACGTTTTTCTGACATCTCACCTTATGGAGGCCGCAAAATCCAAACGAAGCGAGTAATGAAAAAGTTACGCACAACTTTTGATTAGAAGGAGTTGATCTGTAATCTATGCAAGTTTGAAGTCGATAGGATAAACGCTGTATGAGAAGATGATTTTTTAGGAAAGGCAGTTTTAAGGCAAAATCTTACTTTGAAAGGGCAAATATCTCACTTCCTGTTGGATTTAGGTCAGGGGTGTCAGCGCGTGATTTTTAGGTCTTGATGAGACGAACACGCCACTTTTGGTTTCATGTTTCTATGACGTTCCTACAGGCCGTGGCGGCCATTTTTGTGTGCCTAGGTGGCGCTAGAGAGCCCATTTTGGCACTTTAGGGGTTAATGTCACCATTTTATAAAATTTTTCACCGGTTCTGATGTGCGTGCCAATTTTGGTGAGTTTTTGAGCATGTTTAGGGGGTCAAATTCCAGTTCAAAGAGGCGGCGGAAGAAAGAAATAATAATAAACGCAGCAATAACAATAGGGTCCTCGCCTTTGGCGAGGACTGCTCTGTGAGCAGTCCTCTGCCTTAGGGCTCGGTCCCTAATAATAATAATAATAATAAACACAGCAAAAACAATAGTGTCCTCGCCTTTGGCGAGGACTGGTCAGTGAGAAAAATGTGGCAAAAACTATAGGGAGGGTCCTCGCCTTTGGCGAGGACTTCTTTGTGAGTAGTCCACTACTGTTGGGGCCAGTCACTTATCAACGCACGCAGCAAAAACAAGAGGGTCCTCGCCTTTGGCGAGGACTGCTCCTTGAGCAGTCCTCTGCCTCTAGGCTCGGTCCCTAATAATAATTAAAGCTGCAAGCAGCGTTGGGAGGGACCTCGGCCCCCCGCCGTCGTCCCCCAGCTCAAGTTGCAGACGTAAGCCATGTGACCTAATGAAACTTTGACATGTGCGATGATCAAACAACACACACACACACAAACACACACAGGCCTGTGTCTGTCAGAGTGAAGCCATTGTTATGCTAATTAATGACCACGTACTTAGGTGACAGCACAGGCACTTCAAGTTCAGTTTGACTAATGACTAATGATAACAGAATCAGAAGGACGCATTTGACACCACAGCAGCAACACAACCACACACACCACACTATCCAGGCACCGCTGTGATAGAAGTTAACCTGCAAGACAGTGGAACACAAAGGCTCTGGAGAAGAGGCCGAGTTACTGATATGCAGTAAGGCAGTTAGTGACAAGCAGAGAGGGAGAGAAGGCAGAGAGAGGAGAGAGGGGGGAGAAGAGACAGAGAGAGAGGGGGGAGAGGGAGTGGAGTGTTTGTGTGTGTGTGTGAGTGTTATTGTGTCGCTAAAATTTGCAAATTATGAGCTGCAGGTTGCTCTAAGGTTACATTATTTTTTTTCTCCATGTCTCTCTCTCTCTCTGTCTCTCTCTCTCTGTCTCTCTCTCTCTGTCTATCTCTCTCATACATACACCCACAATGAATATTTGGTATGTATACTACTGACATTCAGTACGGCAGACTTAGTGACATGCAGAGAGGGAGAGAAGGGAGAGAGAGGGGAGAGGGGGGAGAAAGAGAGACAGAGAAAGAGAGAGAGAGGGGGGACAGGGAGTGGAGTGTGTGTGTGTCTGTGTGTGTGTGAGTGTAATTGTGTCGCTAAAATTTGCAAATTATGAACTGCAGGTTGCTTTAAGGTTACATTATTTTTTTTCTCCATGTCTCTCTCTCTCTCTCTCTCTACATATATATATATATATATATATATATATATTTATATATAATATAATATAATATAATATAATATAATATATCTCCCTGTCTTTCTCTCTCATGCATACACCCACAATGAATATTTGGTATGTATACTCTGACTAGGAGTTAAAAATCAAAAAAAAAAATTAATATTTTTATGGTTGTTTTTCAACAAAGACAAAAAAAGTCCTGAAGGGGAACAGTGTCTATTTTTATTGAAAAATAGAAACTGCCCCCAAAAATGATAATGCATCAAAACTGGTGTTGTTTTTTATCATTCACATATCACAGGCTGTGGTAAATAAAATAAAAATCCATCCAACATTTATTATATAGTTAATCTTAATTCATGTTTTTTTTTCATTAAAGTAACAGTGACTTCATGTAAATAAAATGGCAAATATATTGTGAAAATCCTCAAAAGGAATGAATATTAGATATGCATAATCTGAGAACAAGTTGCTTAAACGATTTTAGCAAAAAATGTAGAGAAATATGTTAATATTTAATATTTTTTCTGTTGTTCACACTGTCAAGGACAGGTGTGATTTTTTTATAAGGGGGCCCGCAGGGTTAAAAATGCAAGGTTCTTATGAAGGTGGTGTGAGCTTATACTTTGAAACTTATAGACACAAGCCATGTGACCTAATGAAACTTTGACATGTGTGATGATCAAACAACACATCCATATTCATTTGAAATCATGTGACCTAGTGAAAGCTTGAGTGATGTGGCTGCTTTGAGGATCTAAGTGCAGCAAACAGACACAAATATATACTAAGACCTACAAATGTTGAATTAAAATCTGATTGTATACATATGTGACACTAATAATATGTGTATAATAACACTAGAAGTATGACACACACAGACAGACAGACATAGACGGCCGAGTTCTCAACATGCAGAGAGGGAGAGACGAGAGAAAGAGGACAGAGGGAGGAGAGAGAGAGAGAGAGAGAGAGAGAGAGAGAGAGTGTGTGTGTGTGTGTCCGTGTCTGTCTGTGTGTGCCATACTTCGCCTGTTATTACACACATATGATTATTGTCACATATGTATACTATCAGATATTAATATATACTTCCCACATGTTGGACCACAATAGCCAGGATCATAAGTCAAACTCAATTTTAAAAACTGTAAAGGGTTCTTATGAAGGTGGTGTGAGCGTATATTTTGAAAGTTGAAGACATAAGTCATGTGACCTAATGAAACTTTGACATGTGTGATGATCAAATCAAACCTCTGTCGTTTTTATATTTATTTGTTTTAATAACACTGTGCACAAGGATCAGACTGTCAATCTGTCAGAGTAGCTCCAAAATGTTTATTGCACATAATGTAGCTTACAACAACATTAATAAAAGTAATAATATGATAATTATAATTCTGGCAATTATAGTACAATATGTTGAATTAATATCTGATTGTATACATATGTGACACTAATCATATGTGTATAATAACAGCAGAAGTATGAGAAACACAGACAGACAGACATAGACGGCCGAGTTCTCAACATGCAGAGAGGGAGAGAAGGGAGAAAGAGGACAGGGGAGAGAGAGAGAGAGAGAGGGGATAGGGACTGTGTGTGTGTGTGTGTGTGTGTGTGTGTGTGTGTGTGTGTGTGTGTGTGTGTGTGTGTGTGTGTGTGTGTGTGTCTGTGTGTGTGTCTGTGTGTGTCCGTTTCTGTGTGTGTGTGCCATACTTCTCCTGTTATTACACACATATGATTATTGTCACATATGTATACTATCAGATATTAATATATACTTCCCACATGTTGTACCACAATAGCCAGAATCATAAGTCAAACTCAATTTTAAAAACTGTAAAGGGTTCTTATGAAGGTGGTGTGAGCGTATATTTTGCAATTTGTAGACATAAGCCATGTGACCTAATGAAACTTTGACAGTTTGTGATAGAAGTTAACCTGCAAGACAGTGGAGCACAAAGGCTCTGAAGAAGAGGCCGAGTTACTGACATGCAGTAACAGGACACAAGAGAGAGAGAGAGAGAGAGAGAGAGAGAGATGGGGGGACAGGGAGGGAGAGAGAGAGTGTTTGCTGACATTTTGACATATCTCACATGTTTACAATACTTCCTGTTTTTGGCAGAGGGAGTTACAGATTGCACTCAGTATACATAATGTTGTATGCATCAAAAAGACTACATTTAATTTTTCTGTCAATTACATCAAAAGAAAGGTGTTTGATGAGACTACTGTGTTGTTGAATGTAACATTTCCTCAAAGATGTATATTCTTTCCTGATGTTTGTAACACTGTTACTGACTTGTACTTGAAATGAGGTGATTTACTGCAACACTCCAGGTCAGTCTCTTGGGTTCAGAGACATAAAATTGATAAAATACATGGAAATACTTTTAAGGTAATTTTTAAAGTAATTTAAAACCTCATGTGTGTGTGACCACACACATACACACTTCACTCTGACACACAGACTGTCAGAGTGAAGCCTTTGTTATGCTAATTAAGGACTGCATGCAGCTCAGACACAGAGCAGAATGGCTTGAAACTTTCTCAAACAAATCCTTCCAGATGCCAAACCGTGGGTCCCATCTTCAATCTGAAAACATCACCAGATAGATAAATTTGTTCTGAACGCAAACATGTAAAGCTTGTATGTCTATGGCCTGAAAAATGTCACCTTAATCACAAGTTTACAGTGTGTTGGCCCTCATCTTTTCTTCCAGAGATCATCATGAGGAGTTGTGTCCTGCACCTTCTAACGCTTCTAAAATCCAAACCGTTCAAGTTATGACAAAGTCCTTCACAAGTAATGTTCAGCAGGGGTAGAGCTGTAATTTGTGCAAGTTTGAAGCAGTTATGATAAACGGTGTAGGAGCAAATTTTTGATCGACAGAATTTGTGAAAAACGCCATCTTACATTCAAAGACCGACAGCTCACTTCCTGTTGGAGTTAGGTCAGGGGTTGCAGCGCGACATTTGTAGGTCTTGATGAGACGAACGAGACAGTTTTGGTTTGGTCTTTCTAAGTGGTTCCTACCCGTCGCACCGGGCATTTTAGTGTGTCTAGGTGGCACAACAAATCCTCAGGAGGTTTTGGAGCACATCACCTGAAACACGCCATAACATCCAAACCATTCTAGTAATGGAAAAGTTACGCACAATAATTGATAAGGACACGTTGAACAATAATCTGTGCGAGTTTGAAGCCGATACGATAAACGGTGTAGGAGGAGATGTTTTTTAAAGGAATTTCTTTTTTTTAGGAAAAATCTTACTTTGAAAGGAAATAGCTCACTTCCTGTTGGATTTAGGTCATAGGTGCGAGTGCGTGATTTGTAGGTCTTGATGAGACGAACACTGCTGTTTTGGTTTGATCTTCCTACAATGTTCCTACTGGCTGCAGCGGCCATTTTAGTGGTCTAGACAGATAGGTGGTGCTACAGAGCCCATTTTGGCACTTTTCAGATTAATTTTTTCATTTTAAAAAATTTTTCACCAGTCCTGACATGCCTGCCAATTTTGGTGAGTTTTGGAGCATGTTCAGGGGGTCAAATTCCAGTTTAAAGTCGCGGCGGATGAAAGAAAGAAACAATAATAATAATAATAATAATAATAATAATAATAATAAACGCTACAAGAACAAGAGGGTCCTCGCCCTTCAGCCGAGGTCCCTAATAATAATAATAATAATAATAATAATAAACGCTACAAGAACAAGAGGGTCCTCGCCCTTCAGCCGAGGTCCCTAATAATAAACACTACAAGAACAAGAGGGTCCTCGCCCTTTCAGGCCGAGGTCCCTAATAAAGAGCACAATGTACTTTCTGTCTAACAGAAAGTCTAGCATGTTTGATTTTCTTTTTGTCGTTGACGATTACTCCCATCACAGCCGCCACTTTGACCAATAGAAACACAGAGTTAGCTGCTGCCATAGACAACTGTAGGGCAACAGCACCCCAGCCTTTTTAATAAATCCTCTAGGGAAGCTAGCAAACAATGTTATTTCTTTATAATGGAGATGGACATAAAGTAAGAAAATTAAAAAGGTGTATGTGTCACATACAGGTAGACAGGTCGAAGTCTACACAGACCGCAATCCCTTTGCTTTCAATTCAATCAATCAATCAGTTTTATTTATAAAGCCCAATATCACAAATCACAATTTGCCTTTACAGCATACGACATCCCTCTAAGGAAAAACTCCCCTTAAAAAAAAAAATGGTAGAAACCTCAGGAAGAGCAACTGAGGAGGGATCCCTCTTCCAGGACGGACAGACGTGCAATAGATGTCGTACAGAACAGATCAGCAAAATAAATTAACAGTAATCCGTATGACACAATGAGACAGAGAGAGAGAGAGAGAGAGAGAGAGAGAGAGAGAGAGATACAGGTAATGACAGTAGCTTACAACAACATTATTGAAAGTAATAATATTATAGTTATAGTTCTGGCTACTGTGGTACAATATGTTGAAAGTATGTATTAATATCTGGCAGTATACATGTGTGACAATAGTCATATGTGTATAATAACAGTAGAAGTATGACTAATGACTAATGATGGCGGCAGCAGCAGGAGGCATCTGGCAGGACCACGGCAGCAGCACAACCACACACATGTCACGCTATCCAGGCACCGCTGCGATATGAGTTAATCTTTCCTGGCTCGGTTTCAGACATCCAACCACAGGGTGCTCAAAATTAAAAAATTGTTTACTCACCACAACTGCAGAGGCTACCAGCTTCATTTGAAACAGATTGCATTATAAACGGGGCATTATTTATTAATCCCTCTGTATCTTTATATTTATACTTTTTATCGGCTCCTGTTGGCTTCAGAAAGTTAATGCATCGTGCCTTCATTTCAAACTCAACACTTCCTAAATTTGTTTCAAAGGCTTTCAGGCTTTTATTGTAAAACATTTGTAGGAACTTGGTTGTGGAGGATTCAGTGACTTGTTTGCATACGGTACTTCAAATTAAGCTCCTGCCATCTGCTGGCACTTTTTACGTTACTACAACATTCCAGCTGGCACATAAACAGACACAGTGGCTACGGTTCCATGACGGCTTCTCATTCGGAATGAAATGAATCTGAATGAAATCATTAGGAATTAAAGTGTTTCCAAGTAGTTTACATGGGAAATATTAATTCCGAATGAGGGTTTACATGGGAGATCAGTTCAATCGCCTTTATTCAGATCTGCACAAGGTTTGGGGCAGGGAAGGTTTCTGATTGGATAGGGGGCGGGGCGGATGTTACGTATTTACGTTTACCGGAAGAAAACACTGTAGTCCTCACTCCGGATAACAAGATGCTTGACGACGCAGTTATTACTGCCTTTTTCGGACGTGTTTTGCTTATATTCTTAAAGCAGCAGTACGACAACAACCTTGTTCTGCTAATGCTTCATCTGTTGAGCAGGAGAAGGGAGGCAGAAGACCGTGCTGTGGCGAATGGAAACCGGTGAGTGCAACGAGTCCGACTGCTCTAGCTCAGCCCGTTGCTATGCAGCCCGTTGCTATGTGCGCTATATACGTCATCGCACCAGAAGGGCAAGGAAACGAGCATGCGCAGAAAGACCGGAATGAACTTAAAGAGGAATGAGTGTATGCATGCACACAAAATTCTTTCATTCGGAATGACAAACGGAATAAACCACCCCCTTTAATCGGATTTATTTTTAAATCGGAATGACCATTTTTCAATCGGAATGACTGTTTACATGACCACTTTTAATCGGAATGTCCGTTCATTCCGATTAAAAGTGGAATTAAACTGTCCATGTAAACGTACTGAGTGACTGAAATAATAAGGAGGAATAAAAATAGGACAAGAATAACCCGATGACATCACACACGTCGTGAAAGATGACTGGGGTTAATAGGTGTGAACCATCATGTAGTGTGTCGTGTCTGTCGTCCAAGTCACGGCACGAAAAATCTCTGGAGCACGGTCCGTATGGGTGCCTTCAGTGCCTTCTGCCATGTTTTCAAAGGCCAAACATTGCAAACTGCGCATGCGCACCTGTGTCTGAGGGACTACTGCTGCTGCTTTTCCAGGCAATGAGCAGTATCACTGAGTTTTTCAAAGTGAGGTAATCAAACGTGGTTTAATGATAATTAAAATTTAACGGTAATACTAACCATCGGGAATTTTACTGTGGTTTATCATTTTACCAGTAATCTTTACATCCCTATTCATTAGTCAATCATGTCTCTGAATTTGTCTCCTTTTCCTAGCATATGCATCAGCTCTCCTGGAGTCTCTGAGAGTGGGATACTCCAGGTCACCACAGGCTCTATGACGGAAGAGTGCTCTGCTGTCCTCAGCCACACCTGCCTCCCTTTGCAGATCCTTCCAGCAGATCAGCAAGGATGAAGCCGTTGCCTAACAGCAGATAACTCATGTTTTGGAGAAATTGTGAGAAAAGCATGAAATTTAAACTCAGGAGGGGTCAAATTCATTGGCACACACACCGTCCAGTGCAGAGAAATATGTGGCCAGGTGCAGCATGAGGTGATAAGGGGGCGTGGTACAGGTTTTATATCCAGGTGCGAGGTGGGAGCTCAGGCAAACATTTTCATTTTCTCCTTTGTTCGGCAACTGACTTACAAGTATTGTTTGGATGTAGAGTTTCTGATTTGGGTTGAATGGATTTGATAGTACTGTTGGTTAAGAGTGAGTTTGTAACTGTTCCAGGTAGTGTGGTTCAGAGTCAGAGCACAACAAAAGGGGGACCATTTGGTCCATTAATAAATTAGGGAGGTTTTTTTTAATCTGTTGTCTAGTTATGAAGTTTTACGTTAGTTAGTGATTAGCTAACGTTAGCTATTAAGTATTACGTTGAAAGAGAGGTGGTTAGGGTTAAGATAGCGGTAATGGGAAGGCCACCGTTACTTATAAATTGAATCATGTCTCCATGTATTATGAATTATAAGGTGGATTATTGCTACATTTGGCCTCATATTTATTCACTACAGTTTAGCACTGTAGCAGAGTTCAGATAACTGTTGTGTTAGTGGGTTCGTCTTGTACTAGTGGTGGGCACAGTTTGAAGGGGCGTGTTGTGTTCGCTACAAACAGTGTGCATCTGCAGCTATACATGTCTGGGATGAGTAGAGACTTTGCACCTTAAGATGACAAAATAATGTTATTTTCTGCCTTCTGCTTAGAGGTGGTGAGCCCACACATACTTAGACACAGGCTCTGGCTTTTGTTTGATATCTTGCAAAAAAATGTTGTTGCACTATATCACTTGAACATTAGTGTCACCCTCAATGTCCTGCTTAACCTCATTTAAACTCGATATGGAAAAACAGGAACAACTAGCTGTATATTCGCATTGAACACCCAAATCTGATTGGACTTGCAAAAATCTGAGTTGGGCACAGCCCTTATCTCTTTATAACATGTCAGAGTTTATGTGTTTAGATTTGTCATGTGGTCCCTTACAAATCAACTTGAAAATCCTAAAAAGAAGAGAAAAACCCCTGGTAACATTTCAACTAAAATGTGAGCAGGAGGGAGCAAAAACACTTGATGTTAAATTTTCATAGATTTTATGTATGAGCTCACTGTTTCTATAATGTCATCCGGCTCATAGTTGGAGGAGTTACTGCTGCACATGGTGCTGCAGACGCCTCAGCAGCACTTTTATTGTGAAATGTGTGGGTGAAACTCTCTGTGTGCTATATGGTGTATCAATGATGTCACTGCAGAGTCGACTCTGCTGGTGAAACAATCATGTGGAGCATCTCCGAGCCCAGACACACATGGTTGAGGTCTGTGTGTGTGTGTGTGTGTGTGTGTGTGTGTGTGTGTGTGTGTGTCCTGTTCAGGCATGTTCACCACTCACATCTCTGTGTTTCTGTGTGTGTTTGATCCCGAGCCAAGAATAACACAGCTGTCTGGTTCATGTCTGCCTTTTGTCTGAACTTATGTAACATCAGCTGATGGCAGAGAAACCCCCAAAGAGAGGAAGGAGAGTCGAACTGATCACATCCACCCATACCAGACTGACCTTGCATTCACTGCCAGCACCTTCTGATCCTTGACAGTCCCACGATATGTTTTCTGCAGTGATGCATCAATTAGAAACGCCTCAGGTCCAGCTACAACCAAAAGTAACAGCGCTGAATATGTTGCAGCAGTAATAGATTATTTAGGAGACTTAGAAATGGAGTAACTCTGCCCTCTTTCTTTCAGGGTTTCACTATACCAGAGAGTGACACTGCCAAATCAACAGAGAGTGAGCAGAGATTTTTAACTCAACACTGAGGTCCAAATTTTGATCAAAGCTTTAAGCGTCAGGTGGTGACTGAGCCACTGAAAATAGGCACTTTTCATGACAAATAAGTGACAACGGCAATTAAGCACCCAAACCTGGGTATTTTTAGCGGCATGTCATAGCATTTCTGGTAGAGATTTACCACCAAATCTGCCCATTTTTCAGCAACATGTTGCTGTATCTCCAGCTGCAATTTAGCCACCAAACCTGATATTTCCAGCGATTTAGCCACCAAAACATTTTTTTGTGACATGGCGCAGCGTTTCCAGTGGCAATGGAGCCACTAAACCTGGGCGTTTTTAGCATCATGTCACAGCATTTCTACATAAACAAAGTTTGGTGTACAGATGTCACAGTGTTAAAGAGGTCGTGCAGCCCTCACTTAGAGACTCTTATCATAAACTCTAAACTGTTTTATTCGCCGCAGGAGTTTTCCTTGTTTGTTCTGGTCAGTGTTCACATTCCACCTTGGGCATGTGTAACGGAGGTGTTACAACACCTAGCTGACGAGGTAACAGACATGGAGAAAAAACATCCAGACTCCCTGCTCATCATCCTAGGGGATTTTAACAGAGCAAACGTCTCTCATGAACTTCCCACATACAAACAGCATATAAACTGCCCCACCAGGGACTCTAACACACTGGACCACTGCTACAAAGTTTTAAAGGATGCTTATCGCTCTGTCCCCCATGCAGCTTTGGGGCTCTCTGATCACTGTCTGCTCCATCTCATCCCAGAAATTACAAACTTCTAAGCCTGGAGCAGATGTTGCGCTAGACTTTTTCGTCTCCGGTCATTTTGACCAACAGGCTCATAAAAATCCGGTCATAATCTATTTTTATCGGCCATTTTAATTTTCGTTTTTAAATGATAATAAAGACATTCAAAAACATTTAGTTTTAATTTGTTCATTTTTAATAAATCCAACAAGCAAGTTATAAAGAGCGCATTAATAAGGACATGAACAAAAAAATGAACAGACATCCACACGCCGCAGCGCTTCAGTTCGGCATCTGGTCTATTTTTCCCACGAGCCACGAGCGCTTCTGTCAAGCTGGATAGAGCGGATCGTACCAAACAGGAAGTCGGACACAGAAAAGACGAGACAATCCGGCCAATTTTCAAAATAAAATAACAACAGCATGCAAGGAACGTGAGGTGAAAATACCATGTTTATAATTTAAAATAACACAACAGTGCATGACCGAACACATTTTTCAGTACCCTAATCACTTCATTACAATTTTAATTTTGTGTCACCAAGCCTACAGACATGAATTAAATGGTTAGAACAATATGCCCTATTCATTCAGTGTTTATCCAACACGCTCAATACATGGACATGCAATGACAAATTGTCATTAACTTATTACATGATAAAAAACGATTAAAATATGGCCTTACCCATGTTTAAAATGACCTGTTGATGTGAAAAAACAAGTACTGACGGGAACAGACGAGTGGAGTCGATGTTTAACCGGCGCGGAGAGTGCAGAAGAAATGCGCTGCCTGTGTGGACAGTCAAGCACCTGCGAGTATACTTGCAGGACTTCTGCGGCACTACCGCATCCGGTGTGTCCAGGCCGTTATGTCAACAATGCTATTTGAAGCAGATGAATGACTTTTTATCTGCAGTGTGAAAACAGCAGCCACTTACTTAAACCACTGACTGTGCACTCCGCCGCCAAGTGGGCAGGGGTGGTAATTGCAACCGGTCAAAATGGCCGACGGCCTTCAGATTTTCCGGTCATTGTTGTAAAAAAACGGTCAATGACCGAGAATATCGGTTAATGCGACCCCTGGCCCGTAGTAAGGACTGTAAGGAAGTGGACTGAGGACTCAAAGCTGGAGCTACAGGCCTGCTTTGACTGCACAGATTGGAGTGTTTTTGAAGTTGCAGCCACAGACCTAAATGAACTGACTGACACTGTGACATCTTACATCAGTTTTTGTGAGGATAGGTGTGTGTAGACCAAGACCTTCTGTACATAAAACAACAACAAACCCTGGTTCACACCTAAACTCTGGCAACTGCACCAGGAGAAGGTTTACAGGAGCAAGGATCGGGCCCTGTACAAGCAAGCCAGAAACAAGCTGAAAAAAGAGATCAGGGTAGCCAAGAGGGGTTACAGTTACCCCTTTTCCACCAAAGCAGTTCCAGTGCTGGTGCTGGTGCTGGTTCTCAGTTGGTTTAACTTGCGAACCAGCTGAGAACCAATTTGCTTTTCCATGGCTCGAGGTGGTTAGGGTGCCACGTCACTGCGTCACTGAAATTTTGTATGTTTTATTTCAAAAACTTTGTCCCTATATATATTGTACCATATGTAAAGGTCACATATCAAGTAAAATGACTGTAAATTTTTATATTGTATTTTCAGACTGTTTTGGAATGTTTTTCCTCTCCCAAAAGTTGTCACTACCGAAACATATAGTATTATATTACACAAAAAAATATATATCAACCTGTAATGCTTGTTCCTTCCCTTGTTTAAAGATTTAAATTTTTACAAATTTTGACTGAAGGTTTTCACAATTAAATCTGTAAAAAATAATATTTTAACAAATTTCCAAGTTGTTGAAAATTATAGAATTCTTCAAAATCTAAATGCAATCTTTCTTTGTAAAATGCATAATGCTGATCAGATTGATTTCAGAGTTAATAATTGATGAAACAGAACATAAATGTAACTGATTAGCATCATAATACTTTAGTGGATAACTCAACATATTTTATTTTTCACAAAACACCCAGTGTTTCAGTAGTGACTGCACTGTTTCGGCAGTGACTGTCCTGTTTCGGTAGTGACCCTTATACTGTTTTTAAGGTTGCATCATATTTCCTCGAATGTATGCCTTATGGTGGGAATTACAAATTCAAAGACAAATGTTTTGTGGTCAATAAAACAACTTAATTTTTGAGAGGGCAGAGCAGAGTAGACTAGAGTAGAGCGGAGCAGAGTAGAGCAGAGCATAGTAGAGTAGAGTGGAGAAGAGTATAGTGGAGCAGAGGATAGTAGAATAGAGCAAAGTAGAGCAGAGTAGAGCAGAGTAGAGCAGTATAGAGTAAAGCAGAGTAGGGTAGAGAAGAATAGATTATAGAGTAGACCAGAGCAGAGTAGCTTGCTACATACACTTGTGGGTGCCTTCCTCAGCTACCTTAGCAGGTAGCTATAGCCATTGGCCAGGAGCAGATGTCATCAGGTGGTGCACAACCTTCACTGAGTGTTTCGGCCCTCAACCACAACACTCTCTGGTTGGTGGGCCGGCAATGAGTCGCCAACTCACTGCCCAACTGCTCCTGGCCTCCAGCCTTCCTCCTCTCACTTGCTCCAAATCCAACACGAGGCACATTCCACCTCCTCCCCCATCCTATGGGCAGCTTGCTTCTTGCTCTGCTCGTCCAGGCCCAGAGCTGACTGCAAACGCCATGCTGACTTGGCTGGGAAGCCCCTGCACCCACAGGGAACAACCATGCCTGCCAGCCCTTGTCTCTGCAGTCTTGGATTAGAGGTTGGTACTTAGAGGCCTTTAAGTTAAGTGGCTTAAAGGCCCCTTTGCAGCCTTCCTCCCATGGCACCGTCAGTTCGACTAGAATTATCTTCTGGTCTTTGGTTGACCACAGCACAATGTCTGGCCGGAGGGTTGTTTGGACCACCTCCGGGAACTGCAGCCTCCTTCCTACATCAACACTCATCTCCCAGGAGCTTGCGGCTTGAAGAATGTAGAGCAGAGTATACAGTAAAGCACAGCACAATAGAGCAGAGCAGAGTATAGTGGAGTAGAGCAGAGTAGAGAAGAGTATAGTAGAGTAGAGCAGAGTAAAGCAGAGAGGAGTATATCAGAGTAGAGCAAAGTACAGCAGAGTAGAGCAGAACAGAGCAGAATAGAGTAGAGCAGAGTATAGTAGAACAAAGTAGAGCAGAGTAGAACAGAGCAGAGCAGAGCAGAGTAGAGAAGAAAAGAGCAGAGTATAGCAGAATAGAGTATAGAGTATAGAGTAGAGCAGAGTAGAGAAGAGTAGAGTAGATTATAGAGTAGACCAGAGTAAAATAGAGTAGAGTAGACCAGAGTAGAGTAGAGCTGTGTAAAGCAGAGTATAGAGTATAGTAGCAGAGCAGAGCATAGTAGAGTAGAGCAGAACATAGTAGAGTAGAGCAAAGCAGAGCAGAATAGAGTAGAGCAGAGTAGACCAGAGTAGAGTAGAGTAGAGCAGAGTCAAGCAGATTATAGAGTAGAGCAGAGTATAGTATAGTAGAGTATATTAGAGCAGAATAGAGTAGAGTAGAGTAGAGTAGAGTAGAGCAGAGTAGAGTAGAGAAGAGTATAGTCGAGCAGAGTAGAACAGAGTATAGAGTATAGTGTATAGCAGTGAGTATAGTAGAGTAGAGCAAAGCAGAGCAGAATAGAATAGAGCATAGTAGAGCAGATTATAGAATAGAGCAGAGCATAGTAGAGTAGAGTAGAGCAGAGCAGAGCAGAATAGAGTAGAGTAGACCAGAGTAGAGCAGAGCAGAATAGAGTAGAGCATAGTATAGTAGAGCAGATTATAAAATAATGCAGAGTATAGTATAGTAGAGCATAGCAGAGTAGAGTAGAGTAGAGAAGAATATAGTAGAGCAGAGTATAGTATAGTAGAGCAGATTAATGCAAAGTAGAGTAGAGTAGAACAGAACAGGGCAGAGTATAATAGAGTAGAGCAGAGTAGAGCAAAGTAGAGCAGAGCAGAGTAGAGAAGAGTATAGTATAGAGTAAAGCAGAGTAGAGTAGAGCAGAGCAGAGAAGAGTAAGACTTTGGACCACAAAATTATGGAATTTAACTACGGACCGTTCCATTTTGTTACTACCGAAATGATCATGTCACTACCGAAACTTTACCATAGGTTTCGGTAGTGACTGTTTCGGTAGTGACATTCCTAGCTATTGACTGCTAGTCACATGGCTAACAAGCACATGTTTGAAGAGTTGTTCACACAGAAAAACATAATATTTTGCATAACACCCCCCCCCCCCACCCCGCTAAATTTTTTACATAATTGAAGACAACATGTGTTCGGTAGTGACAACTTTAAAAGTCACACACTGATTTTCAGACTTTGGAAGACATTTATTTAAAAAATGATGGGAGTCAGCAACTTAACATGCAGCCATCTGGGATGTGGGTGCAGTACTACCCCGCTTCTCAGAAATTCAGGGGTGTGGCTAAAATCCAGACTCAACCAGAGCATTAAAACTCTTGTGTTTCGGTAGTGACTTGAAAACAAGGGACACTATTTTTTTTTAGCATAGTTTCTTAATTTAAAAATTAATCCCACAATACAAACTTCTGTTTAAACTCAATCACAAAGATGTTTTAAATTACACTTGTGAAAAAAATATGAAAAAAGTTTTAAGTGTTATTTACATGAATTGAATTTTAGAAGTCAGGGTTGGGGACAGCTACTTCCCAATAGAAAGTACCCTATAAATGGTGATTTTGTATTTATTTAGCTTATCACATTTTCATTTAATGTCCTGGGTTTCAATAGCTCATAACATAATCTTTGTAAAAATCTATGTCTGAATCAATTCAATACTCAATTTTATTATTTTTGTTGTTTCTTTGGTAAGGGACAGCACTATGCACAAAATCGGTAGAATGCCCTGTATCCACCTTATTCCTGGGGGCGCTGATGGTGCAACTTCCTGTGAGACACCGGAAGTAGCAGTGAGCCATTGGTTGCTAGCGGTTTTCGTTTCCCGTAGCGGTTCATTTGAATGTTTACTGTTTTCTTTTCTAAACGATGATCAGCCTCCTTAGCATTTAAAAATGTCCTTGAGCAGCTCGGAAACATGTTGCGCTTTTCGCAGCTATACTAACAACCAGACGAAGTTAAATCGGTGGCTACAAGAGCAATGTTTTGAGCATGCACCCCGGACTAAGAGAGAATGTTGTGAGAATCGGTACAGTTTCCACTGCCTACCCAGGGATGAGGAACCCAGAAGGAGGTGGCTGAAAAACCTTAACTTGAATAGACCACCTAAAACATTATACGTGTGCTCCTTTCATTTTGTTGACAAAAAGCCCATGGAGGAACACCCGCATCCTACTTTGTGGTTGGGATATGACAAATCACCGGCGAAGAGACGCTGGGTGCTAAGAACATCAGGTATGATTTCATGTGTATGGAGGACACAGCACTGTAGTATTTGTCAGGCAACAACATGTAGTATTACCTTTTTCTGAACAGTTAAACTGTGACGTGCTTTTGAACTGCTGGTCAGTATTAACCTAAAAATGCCATAATTTCAGCACAGACATAACAAAATGTTCAATGATGCAGTATTTTAATCTTAATCTGAATTTAATATTGTAGCTGTTATTATGTACCAGGTTTTCCCTAGGTTTCTGGAGCACATAGGTGATGCGGTTACCGGTGGGAAGTAGTGGGGTTGATGGAAGATTAATGGGGCAGGGTGGGTGTAATAAAAGTGTTATAATGGTAGAGAAACCCCTAATGCATCATGTCTTGATAATTATGTACTGTATTGTTACCCTCAGATGAGCAAGATGAGATGGATCAGGGTGAGGAGCTGTGCGCAGCAGCGAAGTCATCCTGTGATGCCCAAACACAGTGGTCAGACCCAGGGATGGAGGATCACACCTATTCAAAAGGGCCCGCCATCACGTGTGGAATGCATACACCACCACCAGAAGTGCCACACCCTGTTGCTGACTGCATATTAGAGAGTGATGCAGACTCCCTTCTGTATACTGGGATTCCACTCACAGAATTTCAAACACTTGTAGCCTGCCTACAACCATTTGCCCCAGCTTCACCATCAATGCCAGTTGTGGACCAAATTCTATTGACTTTGATTAAGTTAAGACAAAACTTTGTCATGGCTGACCTAGCACACCGATTTAAAATATCACAAGGTCAGGTCAGCAAGACAATGGGAATGTGGCTAGACATTATGGGCTGTAGTTTCCCGGCGCAGCGCAGGGTGGCGCAGGGTTGCGAACCCCGCGCAGAGCTAGTTTCAAGCAGCACAACCCGAGGCGCACTCAGTTTGGTAGTTTGGCAGACTGAGGTGCGCTGAGATGGGTGTGGCGGCGCAGCCAGCTCGCCAGCTGAAACCAGGTCTACTGTCAGCGCAGGGGGAGCACAGCCGGTGTAAGCTGAAGTTTGGCTGACCGGCGGACAGTGCGCACACGTCACCAAAACCTCACAGGCAGGTTTCCAGAATATCAGGCACATTAACGATGCGATAAATACCCCAAAAAAACACTATTCAATGCAACTACCTGCAATCAGCACATAAATGTATCTCTATATCGACTGTCCTGTCACATCTGATGTCAGATCAAAGGGGATTGGCACCGTTTGGCACGTTTGGCACGTTTGGCACGCGTAATGGAAACCCAACCTGATTTGATTAAAAAGAGCTGCAAACTAATGAGTTCACATCCCTCTCAGCCAACCACAAACAGCCACAGCATCAGATAGGGAGTATATATTCAGCATCTGTCATCTTAGAAAAGCCAAAAGAAATGAAATAGAATGAGACTGTGAGAGAGAAAGAGAGAGCGCGTGCGCACGAGAGAAACGCAACATTGATTTACAATTGTGGTGACCTCTTCCCAGGCTACCTTTGCATCATCAGCCTATGGAGGTCCAAGCTCGCAGTTCCGTATATTTGGACACTGCGAGCTTGGACCTCCCGGACCAAAACATAAGTTTCCTCCTGGGAGAAGTTCGGCCATCTGACGCTGCTGTTCTCTTCTGCTATGGCGAATTGAGTAAACTCTCATTACGCCTTTGCGCGGCGCATTTAAGGGCGAGGAGAGGGGCTCATTTGATTGGTGTGATGTGCGTAAAACCCACTCCACGCCTTCTCTCCTCCCTCTTTCCGACTTGCGCAGGTAGGAGGGACGGAGGTGGGAAAGAGGAGTAGCTGCGCCAGGGCACACAGTGTGCCAAACTTGCAAAATCCGCCTGGCCACACCCAGTTGGCGAAGCGCAGGTGCGCTGCGCCCCCACCTCACCCGGTCTGCGAAACTAGAGCCCTATGTGTGAACACATGAAGGATCTCATTGTGTGGTTGCCTCGTGAAACCATAAAAGCAACATTGCCAAAGGCTTTTAAACAGCACTTTGGTAACACAACTTGTGTAATTGACTGCACAGAGACAGTTTTACAAAAAGCAAAAAAACTGGATTCAAGAAGTGAGTCATACAGTCACTATTATGCAAATAACAGAGTTAAGTATTTAGTGGCTGTTTCTCCCTCTGGTGTAATTATGTTTATTTCTGACGCTTATGGTGGAAAATGCAGTGACGGGTACATAACACAAAACTCAGGTTTTCTAGACTACTTACGTGCTGGAGATGAGGTGATGGGTGACCGTGGATTCACGGTGAGGGACTTGCTGGAGGAGCATAGGGTGAACCTCATCATTCCAGCATTCATACGCAGAGGGTGCCAGCTGACCAACGAGGGGGTCACGCCACATTGCTCATGCTCGCATTCATGTTGAACGGGCAATAAGGCGTCTGAAGGTCTACAAGACTCTCTCACAAACAGTGCCAATCAACTTAGTGCCCAAAGTTGACAAGATTCTCAAAATCTGTGCAGGTTTCGTGAATTTAAGAGCTGAGCTTATTTCAAGTGAACAGTGAGAAGACATTTAATGTTGCACTTAAACACACAGTTATGTAATTACGTACATAGATATTTACATACTTACACACATAAATACATACATACATATTTCATTCACTGAATGTTTTTGTAAAACAACTGAGGTATAGCTCTGCTTTATTTTTAACATAACTTAAACAGGTGCCCTATCTTTTCAGAGCTGCATTTGTTGTTAGACTACTTACCTAGTAATCAAAACTTGTTTAGTACTTTTTTTATGCAAAGACAGTTCAAGTAATGTGACTCCAGCTTGTGAATATATTCTGAATTCTTGTATGCTCTAATATGTATGCTCCTCCGAGAACCGTCACCTTATCGTGGTGGAGGAGTTTGAGTGCCCTAATGACCCTAGGAGCTATGCTGTCGGGGACACTGACACTGCCCCTGGTAGGGTTTCCCATGGCAGATTGGTTCTGGGCGAAGGGTCAGACGAAGAACAGTTCAAAAGACCCTTCATGATGGATACGAACAAGGACGCGTGTACCCGGCCCGGAGGGTTACCAGGGCCCCGCCCTGGAGCCAGGCCTGGTGTTGGGGCCCGTGGGCGAGTGCCTGGTGGTCGGGCCTTCGCCCATGGGGTCCGGCCGGGCCCAGTCCGAACCAGCTACATGGCCTCGTCCCCCTGCAGGCCCACCACCCGCAGAGGGATCCAGAAGGGTTCGGTGCAATATGGATTGGGCAGCAGACCAAGGCGGGGGCCTTGGCGGTCCGATCCTCGGTTACAGAAGTTGGCTCTTGGGACATGGAATGTCACCTCTCTGGCGGGGAAGGAGCCGGAGCTTGTGGAAGAGGTTGAGCACTACTGGCTAGATATAGTCGGCCTCACCTCGACACATAGTTCCGGGTCTGGAACCCTAGTCCTTGAGAGGGGTTGGACTCTCTCCTTCGCTGGAGTTGCTCCGGGTGAGAGGTGAAGGGCCGGGGTGGGGTTTCTGATAGCCCCCAGACTCTCTGCCTGTACGTTGGGGTTTACCCCGGTAGACGAAAGGGTTGCTTCCCTGTGCCTTCGGGTCAGGGAACGGATCCTGACTGTTGTCTGTGCTTATGCACCGAACAACAGTTCAGAGTACCCACCCTTTTTGGAGCCCCTGGGACGGGTGCTGGACAGTGCCCCGACCGGGGACTCCATTGTTCTGCTGGGGGACTTCAACGCTCATGTGGGCAATGACAGCAGGACCTGGAGGGGCGTGATAGGGAGGAATGGCCTGCCCGATCTGAACCCGAGTGGTGTTCAGTTATTGGACTTCTGTGCGGGTCGCAGTTTGGCCATAACTAACACCATGTTCAAACATAAGGATGTCCATCGGTGCACGTGGCACCAGGAAAGCCTAGGTCGCAGGTCAATGATTGACTTTGTAGTCGTATCATTTGACCTGTGGCCATATGTTCTGGACACTCGGGTGAAGAGAGGAGCAGAGCTGTCAACTGATCACCACCTGGTGGTGAGTTGGATCAGATGGTGGGGGAAGACGCCGCGCAGACCTGGCAGGCCCAAACGAACAGTGAGGGTCTGCTGGGAATGCCTGGCGGAAGAACCTGTCCAGATGATCTTCAACTCCCACCTCCAGGAGAGCTTCGACCATGTCCCGAGGGCAGAGGGGGACATTGAGTCCGAATGTCGAGGTGGCGGTTGCGAGCTGTGGAGGTGTCGAGGTGGCGGTTGCGAGCTGTGGCCGCAAGGCCGCTGGGGCCAGTTGCGGCGTTAATCCCCGAACCCGCTGGTGGACACCAGAGGTGAGGGGAGCCATCAGGCTGAAGAAGGAGGCCTACAGGGCATGGTTGGTCTGTGGGTCTCTGGAAGCAGCTGATGGGTACCGGCGGGCCAAGCGGAGCACAGCGCCGGCAGTCGTTGAGGCAAAAACTCGGGCGTGGGAGGAGTTCGGTGAGGCCATGGAGGAAGACTATCGATCGGCTCCAAAGAGGTTCTGGCAAACCGTCCGGTGCCTCAGGGGGGGAAGGCGGCAACTTGCTCACATTGTTTACAGTGGGGGCGGGGAGCTGCTGACGTCAACTGGGGACATTGTCGGGCGGTGGAAGGAATACTTTGAGGAGCTCCTCAATCCCACCAACACGTATTCCAGTAAGGAAACAGAGACGGAGGTCTCGGGGGCGGGTCATCCAATTTCTGGGGCAGAAGTTGCTGAGGTAGTGAAACAACTCCAAGGTGGCGGAGCCCCGGGGGTGGATGAGATTCGTCCTGGATATCTCAAGGCTCTGGATGTTGTAGGGCTGTCCTGGCTGACACGCCTCTGCAACATTGCGTGGACATCGGGGGCAATGCCTCTGGAGTGGCAGACCAGGGTGGTGGTCCCCATTTTCAAGAAAGAGGACCAGAGGGTGTGTTCCAACTACAGGGGGATTACACTCCTCAGCCTACCCAATAAGGTTTACTCCAGGGTGCTGGAGAAGAGGGTCCGGTCGAGAGTTGAACCTCGGATTGAGGAGGAGCAATGTGGTTTTTGTCCCGGACGCGGAACCGTGGACCAGCTCTTTACCCTCGCCAGGGTGCTGGAGGGGGCATGGGAGTTTGCCCAACCAGTCCGCATGTGTTTTGCGGATTTGGAGAAGGCTTACGACCGTGTCCCCAGGGGCATCCTGTGGGGGGTGCTCCAGGAGTATGGGGTGGGTGGCCCCTTGCTAAGGGCCATCCAGTGCCTGTACCGAAGGAGCATGACTCTGGTTCGCGTGGCTGGCAGTAAGTCGGACCTGTTCCCGGTGAGGGTTGGACTCCGCCAGGGCTGCCCTTTGTCACCGGTTCTGTTCATAACTTTTATGGACAGAATTTCTAGGCGCAGCCGAGTGGTGGAGGGTGTCAGGTTCGGTGACAGGAGAAACTCGTCCCTGCTTTTTGCGGATGACGTGGTCCTCCTAGCTCCATTGAACAGAGACCTCCAGCTCTCGCTGGGGTGGTTCGCAGCCGAGTGTGAAGCAGCTGGGATGAGAATCAGCACCTCCAAGTCTGAGGCCATGGTCCTCACCCGGAAAAGGGTGGATTGCCCACTCCAGGTCAGGGGGGAGGTCCTTCCTCAGTTGGAGGAGTTTAAGTATCTCAGGATCTTGTTCACAAGTGAGGGTAGGATGGAGTGGGATATTGACAGCAGTGATGCAGGCGCTTAACCGGTCCGTTGTGGTGAAGAGGGAACTTAGCCAGAAAGCGAAGCTCTCAATTTACCAGTCGATCTACATTCCAACCCTCACCTATGGTCATGAGCTCTGGGTAGTGACCGAAAGGATGAGATCGCGAGTACAAGCGGCCGAAATGAGTTTCCTCCGCAGGGTGGCTGGGCTCAGCCTTAGGGATAGGGTGAGGAGCTCAGACATCCAGGAGGGACTCGGAGTAGAGCCGCTGCTCCTCCACATCGAGAGGAGCCAGTTGAGGTGGTTCGGGCATCTGGTAAGGATGCCTTCCGGACGTTTCCCTGAGGAGGTGTTTCGGGCATGTCCAACCGGGAGGAGACCTCGGGGCCGCCCCAGAACACACTGGAGGGATTACATCACCTGGCTGGCCTGGGAACGCCTCGGGATTCCCGCGGAAGAGCTGACGGAAGTGGCTGGGGAGAGGACTGTCTGGGCTTCTTTGCTGAGGCTGCTGCCCCCGCGACCCGGACCCGGATAAGCGGAGGACGACGAGTACGAGTACGAATACGAGTCTAATATGTATGGATGGGATCTTTTAGGTTTATGATTTTTTTATTTGGAACATACCAAAATATTGTATTGAAAACACCCTTTTCCTTGTAACAAAACAAATAAACAACTGAAAATGTCTTATTTTCCTTCATACAGTGCTCTTTTGTTGTCTGTAACACACATTACACCTGTTAAGTGCTTACTGTATTTTCAAGAGATTCAGATATTTGGGGCAGACCAGAACCTTCTTTGCAACAAATTCATCCACTAATGTTGGAAGCATATGTGAAAAGTAGAAATTCTGGAGGTGTTTCATGTGTATGTCTGTAAAGGCTTTGTCAAATGAAATGTCCAACTCCAGGTGCTCAGATGGTGTCCAGATAACCAGCTTGCAGGTCTGCAGCCGCAGGGACATCATTGTCAGCTGGACCTGGAGGAATAAATGTAAAATATGGCTAAGAGTTTATTTTACTGAAGGCTGACTAGTACCCTCTCACATTAGTTCATTCATTATAATTCACAAAATTTACCCACCTGGAGGTAGTATCCATGTGGCCCATTGGGAAGAATGAGATACCTCCCATCTTCTAAGCATCTGATGTCACCAGTTGGCTGACTTAGTAACTCTGCAAGTGATGTGCTGCTCTTTAGTGGACACTTGATCTCTAGGAGCTGTGTTGAGTCGAAAATTCTATCTGGGCTTGCTCCAAACCAGGGATGGTCAGGACACACCACCAGGCCTCTCCACTCCACTGTGTGCCCTTGAGCCTCCATGAGCTGTATGGCTTTGTCCTCGTTTTCTTTACCATATTTAGTGGCAGTATTGCCAGTGAAGGTGGGGTGTAAGTGTTCACTGAGGAATTTCTGTGGATTAGTAGCGCTCCGTTTAGGCACTGCCATGCTCGCAGTCAGTTGCAGCTTCCTTGCATCATGCCATAGTTGTGATGCGCTCTGTACTGGGGTCTCTTTGCTCAACTTCTCCACCTGAGCTGGGCTTAGTTGAACATATGTAGGTTTCATAAAAACTGAGACACTTCCTGCAAGTCAGCATTGTGCTGTGCTCTGTATGGGGCATCTGTAGATCACACTGGCTCTGAGAAGACTCATTATCTAGATCTAATCTGTAGCACTGTTGAAGGGGGGCATTCATCTGCAGCTGGTATAGTGGGGCCATCACAGAAGAACTGATATGAGTTTTAAATTCTTCGTGATCTTTGAAAAGTTTGGGGACACACTGTGCTGATGACACTTGTGGGATCTGATGTTGATGCTGATGAGCTTTCATGAATATGGTCTGCTCTATGACGTTTAAAATTCATGGGCTTCACCCTTTTCAGCTCAGCATTCTTTCTTGTGCCTGCATTCCACTTTCTCGGTACATCAGTGCATGATGTCCCTGTCTTTCCCCGTCTGACTGCATTCTCAACCTGAATTGAAAACAAATTAAAGATATATACACATACAATGTTTTTATGAAGCAAAAGCATCATACATCATTAAATGCAATGAAAATGATCATTAAAACTACCAGAACAATCAACATTTACCTTCCAAAGGATGGCAGCAGCATGGCTGCAAGATCTGCCTTGACCTGCAATACATGAATATCCTGCTGTTTGTATTTCACCTGATGTTGAAACTAAAACCCAGGCTCGATGATGAGGGACTTTAAGGCTTTGGCTGGGCTCTACGTCTGCTTTAAGGTAAATAAGACTGTGTCCCACCTCTTTTAACAAAACACGACCAACCTTATTACTGTGTAGGTACTGATACGCCTCAGAGCTTTTTAGATTGTTCATTGCCTCACCTTCTGAAGCAACAGAGTTAAGAAAGTAGCTAAAACTGCGACCGTACGTTATCTTTGGCCACTTTTTCATGTCATCCTCCCACCCCTCTATATTAGTAGGCAGAGGGATTGTAATGTTGTCTCATTTGAGCTGTGACAGCTGGTGTTCCCACATGGTTTACATCTCTAACGCTCATAGAAAGTGGATTAGCGTGAACAGTTAGCATGTAAACGAACGCCGGTTGTGGTTCATACTGGAAGTCGCGCCCATATTTCATGCAAGGGTTCATGGAGTAATAAGGTGGATATGTCAGTTACGTTGTTGCTTTCCCACTGGCGCCGAGCTCGAAGGAACAACAACAATGGTGGACCATCCGACGACACATTGATTTTAAGCCTGCTGCGGGATGGAGGCTCGCCCTCAGTGTATTACAATGAGGTGACAAATTTTAAAGTCTGGTGTGACAGTCATCACCTCATTCTCAACACCAATAAAACAAAGGAGATCATTTGATCCAAGAGAGGTGAGAGACCATGACCCTGTTACCATTGGGTAACAGGGTCATGGTCTTTTCATGGTCTTTTCACCCACTGTGAAATTGAGCAGGTGGAGTCGTATAAATATTTGGGTGTCATTTTTGATTTTAACTTGAAATGGAGCAACCATGTTGATTTTCTGTGTTCTAAGCTGGCCCAAAGAATTCACTTTCTTAGAAGACTAAGACTGTTTGGAGTTAACCCTGACACCATGCTAACATTCTACAATGCTGTGCTGGACAGCATCATTAGATATGGTTTGGCGGCTTGGTACAGCACCGCCACTGTCCAGCTAACAAATAGAATAACAAACATGATCAAAACTGCCATGAAGGTGATAGGCAAAACTGTTTATCCTTCCCCTCAGAACACTTTTGAAACAGTGGTGGTCAGACAGACGCACAGGATTCTTAAGGACCCAGCAAACATTTTACTGCCCGAATACCAGCTCCTGCCTTCAGGCAGATGCCACAGGGCTAGCAGGTATAAAGGCAACAGATACAAACTCTCTTTTATACCTACATCCACAGCGCTCCTGAACAAAAAAACAGCCCTGTTCCCTCCATAGTGAGGAATAGCCTCAGTCTAAACATGGTCTCCTCTTAAATTTAGTTTTTAACTTTTAATAATTAGGGACCTCGGCTGAGGGGCGAGGACCCTATTGTTTTTGTAGCGTTTATTATTCTTTCTTTCTTTCTTTCTTTCTTTCTTTCTTTCTCCCGCCGCCTCTTTAAACTGGAATTTGACCCCCTAAACATGCTCCAAAACCCACCAAAATTGGCACGCATGTCAGGACTGGCGAAAAATTTTAGTACATGAAATTAATTAATCCGAAAAGTGCCAAAATGGCCTCTCTAGCACCACCTAGCAGTCTAGGCACACTAAAATGACCGCTGTGGCTTGTAGGAATGACCTAGAAAGATCAAACCAAAACTGGCTTGTTCGTCTTATCAAGGACTACAAATCACACACTCGCATCCCTGACCTAAACCCAACAGGAAGTGAGCTATTTCCCTTTCAATGTAAGCCTCAAAAATGCTCTTTTTCAAAATTCCTTAAAAAATCTAATCCTCCTACACCGTTTATTGTATCGGCTTCAAACTCGCACACATTACCGATCAATGTGTCCTTATCAAATATTCTCTATAACTTTTTCATTACTCGAATGGTTTGCATTTAATGGCATCTTTCAGGTGATGTCTTACAAAACCTCCTGACGATGTGATGACGATCCTGTCCCCTTTGGGACGGTGTGAACAACCATAAAAATATTAAATATTAATATATTTCTCTATATTTTTTTTGCTTAAATCTTTTAACCAACTTCTACTCAGATTATGCATATCAAATATTCATTCCTTTTGAGGATTTTCACAATTTATTTGCCATTTTATTTACATGAAATCACTGTTACTTTAATGAAAAAAAACATGAATTAAGATTACCTATATAATAAATGTTGGATGGATTTTTTAATTTTATTTATCACAGTCTGTGATACATGAATGATAAATAACAACACCAATTTTGATGCATTATCATTTTTGAGGGCAGTTTCAATTTTTCAATAAACACAGACACTGTTCCCCTTCAGGACTTTTTTTTTCTTTTTTGAAAAACAACCATAAAATTATTATTTTTTTCTATTTTTAACTCCTAGTCAGAGTATACATACCAAATATTCATTGTGGGTGTATGTATGAGAGAGAAAGACAGGGAGAGAGAGAGAGAGAGAGAGAGAGAGAGAGAGAGACATGGAGAAAAAAATAATGTAACCTTAAAGCAACCTGCAGCTCATAATTTGCAATTTTTAGCTACACAATTACACAATTACACACACACACACACACACACACAAACACACACACACACACACACACACACACGCACACACAGACACACAGTCAGACAGACTGCATGTACTTAGGTGACAGCACAGGCACTTCAAGATGAGTTGACCAATGACTAATGATAACAGAATCAGCAGGAGGCATTTGACACCACAGCAGCAGCACAATCTCACACGTCACACTATCCAGGCACCGCTGTGATAGAAGTTAACCTGCAAGACAGTGGAACACAAAGGCTCTGGAGAAGAGGCCGAGTTACTGACATGCAGAGAGGGAGAGAAGGGAGAGAGTGGAGAGAGGGGGGAGGGAGAGAGAGAGATAGAGAGAGAGAGGGGGGGGGGGGGGGGCAGGGAGTGGAGTGTGTGTGTGTGTGTGTGTGTGTGTGTCATACTTCTACTGTTATTATACACATATGATTATTGTCACATATGTATACTATCAGATATTAATTCAACATATTGTACCACAATAGCCAGAATTAGAATTATAATATTATTACTTTCATTAATGTTGTTGTAAGCTACTGTCATTACCGTCTGTCCTGCATCTCTCTCTGTCTCCCCTTCTGTCTTATGGGGTCCTGAGGACAGAGCAATGTTGTATGCTGTAAAGCCCTGTGAGGCAAATTGCAATTTGTGATATTGATTGATTGATTGACTGATTGATTGATTGATATCCTTGTCATTAGTTTGGTTTTCAGAAGCCATCAAAGTTCTACTCCTAAGTCATGGGTTTATTGCCAAAAATGACCTAGCATTATATTGACATAGCTTGTTTTATCAACATTTTGCCTCTCACAAATAATTCAAAATCTCTACGTGAGCTGGAAGCCGAAAAAGCGTGAAGCCGAGGTCCCGACAACGCTGCTCACAGCTTTAATTTTATTTAATAATTGTCAGTCAAATTATTCTAACTGTCCAACTCTCCTTTAACTTTCTTTTAACTTCTCTATGCACTTTACGCTGCCGGGCTTAGTAGTGGCCGACTCCTGCATGGTGGCCGGTATTTGTCCTATGGTACACCATGTGTACTTGTAAGTCTTTGGAAAAACTCTATTGTTGTTTGTGTACTGTGCGTCATTGTAAACGCAGTTTTCACGCACTCTGAGCCCAAGACGAATTTTCTGTAAAGGACAATAAAGTTTATTTACTTTGATTTGATTTGATTGATATTTGTGCAGCTGTTACTCCTGGCTCTACGAGGCTTCATCAGCATCCAAACAATACAGATACATCCTATTTGTGCTGCTTGACAAGATTTGTATGGACGGCAGTTACATTCCAAAAGACAGGTAATAACCTAACACGGTTTGTCTCTTACTAACACTGAATGTGAGATTGTTATGTTAGCCTTTGTTGTAAGCTAACGTTAGCTGGCAGAGCACAGCTAATTCACAACGCAAATGTGTACGCGTACTTATTTAGACAACTGAGGGCTAGTTTATTGTAGTTTCAGCTGGACAAAAGAGGGTGCTTAGCTCTGTGAAATGAACTCTACTATTTGAAATACGTGTAAACAAACTGTATGAAAATACAAGTCAGTGATTTATGTTTAACCTCATTTTCTTGACCCATATGCCTCACTAAGAACATTCTTGGTTTGTCACTTAATTTTCTCATAATTTTGGCTGTGTTCATATGGCATCAATAGAACGTAATAAACTCAATAGAATGACATATTACACTTCAAATGTGCTGTACATTTCCTCATACATTAAATGTACAGCACATTCACATGTTATGAATGCAGATCTGCAAGACCCTGTTTGTATCTGCACATACACACATTTATGTACAGACACTCATGCGCATACACATTTATTTTTCAATACAAGGAAAACTTTATTAAATGAGGCATAAGGGTAAAATAGCATGATGGATATTCATTTGAGTACTGATCACTCTCTACTCAACATGCTTATTTACCTATACATTTTTGTCTTTATAGGTAATCTTGCAGCTGATGGCAAGGCGAAGATCACCTGTTGTCTGGGCACACCCAAGATCTCACTACTGGTGCGATACAATTGTTCCTGATTTCACCTCTGTCCAGTTCATCCAGAATTTCTGTGTGTCCCGAGAGTCATTCAAGTACATCTGCAGTCGAGTGAGGCATGTCATTGGCAGGAGGAACACAAATTACCGCTTGTGTGTCCCTATCCAGAAGTGGGTGGCGATTGCCATTTGGAAGCTGGCCACCAGCGGTGAATACAGAACCATCAGCCATCTTTTTGGAGTAGGCCTGAGCACTGTATTTAACTGTGTGCAGGATTTTTGCAATGTAGTCATCAAGGTGCTGCTCCCTGCCCACATTACATGCCCTGATGCTGAGAAGTTGGTGGAAATGGCCGCTCTCTTTCAGAGTCGTTGGAGGGTACCACAGTGTGTTGGTGCAATAGATGGAAGCCACATTCCAATTATAGCACCAGAGGTTACTACAACCGGAAAGGATGGCATTCGGTTGTTCTGCAAGCAGTTGTGGATGGCAGAGGTCTTTTCTGGGATGTATGCATTGGCTTTCCAGGTGTGCACGACGCAAGAGTTCTAAAACAGTCACATTTGTGGGAAGTCCTAAGTGACTGGGAATTTCTGAGCCAAAACAAAGTGTCCATCTCTGGCTGTGATGTTGGACATTACCTGATAGGTGATCCAGCCTACCCCATGCAGAGCTGGCTCATGAAGCCCTTTGCGGACACTGGCAGGTTGAGCCCTGAACAACACACCTACAACTACAGATTAAGCAGCGCACGGTCGGTTGTGGAAATGGTTTTAGGGAGATTGAAAGGACAGCGGAGGTGCCTCCTAAAAAGAAACTGACTGCAAGCTTGACCTGTGCAAGAAAATGGCGCTGACCTGCTGTGTCCTTCATAACATTTATGAGGAACATGGTGACAATTTCACTGAGGAGCACCAAGACAGACAGGCCTACATTCAGCCTCCTATTCAGGCATTACCAGAGCATGGCAACCAAGAAGGGGCTGACATTAGAGCTGCTTTAATGGCATACTCTAAAAGAGGGAACGATTGAACCTGCCATTCAAATGTCTGTTTTATTTAGTTCTGGTTGTGTATGCTGCACATGTTTTGGCTGCTACTCTCCATTGTTTTCATTGTTTTGTTGCTGCTTACCTGACTACTTTTACCTGTGTTTGCTGGACTACTTCATGTCACCAATATTGTTTCATCCTTCAGTTCAATAAATTCATAGAAATGATTATGGCTGTCATGTTCTCATTTCTTGATGTGACTGAAGACATCTATGAAAAGCATCTTCATAAATGGGTAACCTGTTGAGTTCTTGACTTGTTTTTACTAGCTTTACTTGAACTTATTACACAGTTAAATTGTACATCATTAAGTGAAAACATACAGAAGCAGACATGTCTCTTTAGAAAACGAAAATTTATTTTAATACAATAAACAAGCTAACAATAAAAGTGACAAGTGTGCATTGAATGTGCAAAAGTAAAACTACCTATGAAACAGAACTACTTATTTCTGGGCTTGGGCCTCCATCACAGATACCATGCGCCCCATCAGTCCAAAAAATGCACTGGTGTCAGTCTTCAGCTTCTGCAGCAGGGCATCATTTAGGTTCTTGCTGTGCTGCAAGAACCTCTCGTCTGCCCTCTCCAGGAATTCCAGCAGCCCTGTGTTGCTGTCTCTCTTCCTCTTCCCTGTGTACAAGAATAGAAGTATCAGTTTAAAAGTTTTTTTTTAAGTCATAAGTAGATAAACACAGGTTCAGCATTACAATGTAACAAACATGTCAGCTCAACAATCAGCACTAGTCTTATGACACAGTATACAGACCTCACACCATATGAAAATGAGGATGTGGGTATAAAAGTAACAGTGACGATTGTGCATAGTAGGGCTGCCACAAACGATTATTTTGATAATCGACTAGTCACCGATTATTTTTGCGATTAGTCGACTAATCGGATCATACGTAAATTGCAGCTCATCGCACCAGCATGCAGCTGCTCTTATATAACCATCATTAGCTTCCAGCTTGAAGTGTTTAAGGTATGTGCTAACTAAAAATAAAGACAATTAAGATGATCACTCAGCAACAGTTACTATACTAGATGTTTATCAGATAGTGCTGTCGCAAAATTTAAGGAAAAGATTACTCCGTCGTTAAATTCAATACCAAGTCCCTCTGTAACAGAGGTTTCCCGTACCGACTTTGATCATTTTGTCGATTGCGCCGTAGGCTCGCCGTGAACAACACTTGACTCTGTAGCTCCTCTTAAAAAGAAGTTAAAAAAGCAAAGAAAGTTTGCTCCTTGGTATAACTCTCAAACCCGTAAGTTAAAACAAATATCGCAAAAATTTGAAAGGAATTGGCGATTAACCAAACTGGACGAATCTCGTTTAATCTGGACAGACAGTCTCAAAACTTATAAGAGGGGCCTCCGCAATGCCAGAGCAAACTATTACTCAGCATTAATAGAAGACAATAAGAACAACCCAGGTTTCTTTTCAGCACTGTAGCCAGGCTGACTGAGAGTCAAAACTCTATTGAGCCTTGTATTCCTTTAGCCCTTAGCAGTAATGATTTTATGAACTTTTTTAATGACAAAATTCTAACTATAGGCAAAATTCATGACCTCCTGTCCTCAGATAGTACCTGTCTAACCTCAAACACAGCTGTAAAACCTAATATATATTTAGATTGCTTCTCCCCAATTTCTCTTCAAGAATTGACCGCAGTGATTTTTTCATCTAAATCATCGTGTCTCTTAGACCCCATCCCAACTAGGCTACTTAAGGAGGTCTTTCCTTTAGTTAACACTCATATATTAGATATGATCAATATATCCTTATTAACAGGCTATGTACCACAGTCTTTTAAGGTAGCTATAATTAAACCTCTACTAAAAAAGCCCACCCTGGATCCAGAGGTGTTAGCCAACTATAGACCAATATCTAATCTTCCCTTTATGTCAAAGATCCTTGAGAAAGTAGTCGCAGACCAGCTATGTGATTTTCTCCATGATGATAATCTATTTGAGGAATTTCAGTCAGGATTTAGAGTGCATCACAGCACTGAGACAGCACTAGTCAAAATTACAAATGACCTTCTGATTGCTTCAGACAAAGGACTTGTCTCTGTACTTGTTTTATTAGATCTTAGTGCAGCGTTTGACACAATTGACCATCAAATTCTACTGCAGAGACTGGATCACTTAATTGCCCTAAAAGGTTCAGCACTGAGCTGGTTTAAATCTTATTTATCTGATCGTTTTCAGTTTGTTGACGTTCATAATGAATCATCCTTACGTACCAAAGTTTGTTTTGGAGTTCCGCAAGGTTCTGTGCTCGGACCAATCCTATTTACTCTATATATGCTTCCTTTAGGTAACATCATTAGAAATCACTCTATAAATTTCCATTGTTATGCGGATGATACTCACTTGTATTTATCAATGAAGCCAGAAGAAAGTAATCAATTAACTAAATTCCATAACTGCCTTAAAGACATAAAAACTTGGATGAGCACCAATTTCCTGATGTTAAATTCAGACAAAACTGAAGTTATTGTTCTTGGCCCCAAACAACTCAGAGACTCTTTATCTGATGACATAGCTTCTCTAGATGGCATTGCTCTGGCCTCTAGCACTACCGTAAGAAACCTCGGAGTGATATTTGATCAAGATTTGTCTTTTAATTCTCATTTAAAACAAACCTCATAGACTGCATTTTTTCATCTGCGTAATATTGCGAAAATTAGGCCTATCCTGACCCGAAAAGATGCAGAAAAATTGGTCCACGCTTTTGTTACCTCAAGGCTGGATTACTGTAACTCTCTATTATCAGGTAGCTCTAGTAAGTCCTTAAAAACTCTCCAGCTAATTCAGAATGCAGCAGCACGTGTACTAACAGGAACTAAGAAACGTGATCATATTTCTCCTGTTTTAGCTTCTCTGCACTGGCTCCCTGTAAAATCCAGAATTGAATTTAAAATCCTACTGTTAACTTATAAAGCTCTAAATGGTCAAGCTCCGTCATATCTTAGAGAGCTCATAGTGTCATATTATCCCACCAGAACACTGCGCTCTGAGAACGCAGGGTTACTCGTGGTCCCTAAATTCTCCAAAAGTAGATCAGGAGCCAGAGCCTTCAGCTATCAGGCTCCTCTCCTGTGGAATCATCTTCCTGTTACGGTCCGGGAGGCAGACACCGTCTCCACATTTAAGACTAGACTAGATTACTGCATCTTGCTAACTCGGCCATTCTGGATGTCACTAACTCGGCTTCTTCTACGGAGCCTTTGTGCTCCACTGTCTCTCAGATTAACTCATATCGCAACGGTGCCTGGACAGCGTGACGTGTGTGGTTGTGCTGCTCCCGTGGTCCTGCCGTGGTCCTGCCAGATGCCTCCTGCTGCTGCTGCCATCATTAGTCATTAGTTATACTTCTACTGTTATTATACACATATGACTATTGTCACACATGTATACTGCCAGATATTAATACATACTTTCAACATATTGTACCACAGTAGCCAGAACTATAACTATAATATTATTACTTTCAACAATGTTGTTGTAAGCTACTGTCATTACCTGCATCTCTCTCTCTCTCTCTCTCTCTGTCTCATTGTGTCATGTGGATTACTGTTAATTTATTATGCTGATCTGTTCTGTACGACATCTATTGCACGTCTGTCCGTCCTGGAAGAGGGATCCCTCCTCAGTTGCTCTTCCTGAGGTTTCTACCGTTTTTTTTCCCCGTTAAAGGGTTTTTTTGGGGGAGTTTTTCCTTATCCGCTGCAAGGGTCATAAGGACAGAGGGATGTCGTATGCTGTAAAGCCCTGTGAGGCAAATTGTGATTTGTGATATTGGGCTTTATAAATAAAATTGAAATTGAAATTGATGATGGTTCATTCAACTTTTAATGAACTTTGCAGCTTGTAGCAGCATTTCTGACATTTTTTAATGTGATGTGTGCAAAATAAAATGAAGGCACAACTCTGGCCTTTAACATTTTTAGCTGTAAATGTTTAGTGCATTGTAAAATGGAACCAAAAACTATGCACTATGTATAGTTGCACTATGAATACTATGCACTAGTAAGAATACAAAATATCAACAAAAAGAAATACTTGTAAACATATTTCACTCTTCTCAGGCATCAGACAAATCTTTAAATGTAGCATAGACTGCAAACAACTGAGTAAAATAAGGAAAACAAGGCACTGGGCTAAAGAAAACAAAAATAAATACTTGTATAGGTTTTTCTTTGCTTCATTCGTCTCTGGCATCAAACATAGCTATATTTTAAAGTATTGAATAGTGCTACAAAATCAAATGGCGTAGGCACCTGAAACTAAAAAGAAATTATCCACAAAAATTAAGTTTTGGTCTCACTCAAATATAACAAAAGTGCATTTTGTGCTCAGTGCTCACAACCGTAATCAATTTTACTACACTCTGACTCTATGTAATCCCAATCTACACAAGGCTCTTGCTCATAGCCAGGAAAGTTAGCATTTCTACATGTTCTGGAGAAAGGCTTGCTCTCTTTTGAGAGCAGATGTTCCCTGCTGCGGAAAAGATCCGCTCCGATGGGGTGGAGGTTGTAGGGATGCACAGAAAAGATTTAGTTAGTTTTGATAGCGTGGGGAAACGTCCCTCATTTTCGCTCCACCACTTGAGAGGATCATCCTTTTTAGAGACTGTGGCCTCTCCAAAGTACAGCTGAACTTCACTTCTCACAACTTGGACCTTTTGGTCCTCCTGGGATGTTTCTTCCTCATTTTCACTCTGACTGTGTCAGTCTGAAGGAGGGTGTCCAGAGCAGTCTTTTCAGCTCTACCTGAACCACTGGCCCTCTGCAGTTGTGCATGCTCATGTGTCCCAGCATTTGCTTCTTTGACAGCAAGCACTTCAACAGTCCCCTGCATTCTGATGCCATCTTCAGGAGCCAAAAACTTCAGCTTTCTGTATCTGTGGTCCAAGGCAGCTGCGAGAATAACTGGGTTTTCTTTCTCTGCTGAGATAGTGCAAATACTCCCCCATCTCTGTGTTATCCCTTTTTCTGCACTGGAAATGAAAGATTTTCCTGAGCTTGTCTCAAATTGGCTTTGGTGTACAAACCGTGTCAGCCCTTTGACCGCCTGTGGAAGACCTGAAACGGTTGTGTACTGCTGTCCACTAAGGTAAACAGTAGCAGTCTCAAAAGGTGCCAACCCTTGCTTAAGTTCCTCAAGCAGCGCCCACTGCTCTGGCTTCAAGTCGAAGTAGTGCCTCCCCCTTGGAGTTATCTCAGGATCTGAAAGAGTGGCAGTGAGAGGCCAGCTCTGTTCCAGGATGTGGAATGTACTGTTCCATCTTGTACTGACATCTTGGATCAGTGTATTTTTCTTCACATTCATTTGCTCCTGTTTCATCTTTAGCTTTGTACTGGCCAGCTCGCTTTTCTTGAAGTGCTCCACTAGCGCCTAGCAGCACCTAGTGCTCTGCTGATGGTGGTTTCTTTGAGAGCAGTGTTGACTATGAGCTGGAGTGTGTGTCCAGCACAGCGGATAGAGGCCCATCCATGTTTTTCTTCAAGCAGTCGCATTGCTACCACCATATTGGACCCACTGTCATGAACTACTGCTTTTATTTTGGCAGGCAAGATGTCAAACTTTGTTAACACCTCTTCCATCCATGTCATTATATTTGCACCAGTATGCCTCTCCACAAGAGGCATGGTGGCAAGGTTGAAGCTCTTCATCTTCCAATCTTCACTCAGGAAATGGCAAGACACACCAAGGTACGCCTCTGTTGCACGACTGGTCCACACATCAGCAGTCAGGGTGAGGAAACTTTTGACAGCTCCAAGGGTCTGCTTTACCTTAAAGATATGAGATGATTTGGAACAATAGTAAGCATTAGGAAGAAAATTAGATATATTTTTTCATTGTTAATAATATTTGTCAGTTTACGCATCAAGATTTAAATTTATTTACCAATTCAATAATTCAGTTGTTATATCAAATACAGTAAAGCAGGTTAAACAATAAACATTCAACATATCAGTGAAAAAAATCTTTACATTACATTGTTCTTGTTTTATGCTTTAACCAAGATTAATTTTTTGATTGCTCAGTCAGCAAGCTCTTAATATTATTTCATCATGAAATGTGTTAAATTCTAATACAAATTGCTATTTTGTATTTGTGTCTGGAGAGAGAGAGAGAGAGAGAGAGAGAGAGAGAGAGAGAGAGATCTATGATCTTTTAATTGTTATTTGTCTTTGAATGTTGCTATTGTTTATTATATTATCATTTAATTAATTATTTATTTTTCTATGTATTATTGTTGCTTTGGCAATATTGTTTCAATACATTCATGCCAATAAAGCAAATTGAAATTGAGAGAGAGAGAGAGAGAGAGAGAGAGAGAGAGAGACTGACCTTCTCAAAGGTTGTATCATATTTCTTTTCTATCATTGTGGTGAAGTGGGATCAGCCTGGTAGGTAGTTATCATGGTATTCTGGGTTGAATTGCTTGATCATCTCTTTGAAACCTTGATCGCCAACCATGGACAGGGGTCTCATGTCCGTCACCAACATGTTCAAGATTGCTTCAGTCAGGACATTTGCTTGCCGAGGTGTGCATGTTGTTGGCTTGGTAACAAAGTCATCCATTGAAGAGGAACGTATTTTTTTAGCACTGTAACGTAGCGTTATAAAACATTAGCGTTATCACATTTCCAATTCAAACATGACATCGCTGTTATAACGTTACAGCAAACACATAACATATGTGTGCTAAGGCTAATGAAATCGTTATTGTTAATGTTAACGTTTACAGCTATAAGTAAGTAGCTCACTGTTGACGTTAATGTTAACAGCTAACTAGCCAATTAGCTTACCGAGACGACTGTCCCTCTTCGTCAGAAATTGAATCAGCCACAACGTGCTCGCCGTTGTACTCCTATGGAAGGCAAGTTCTGCCTTGCAGATTTTGCATTGCACATTCTTCTCTTTTATTTTGGTAAAATGCTCCCAAACTTTCGAGCTCCGTTGCCAGCTAGCCATGATACTGTTTGGGCATAACTTTTCCGGTGACATCACAGCTGACCCTGACTACCACTACTGTGCATGTGCGTCAGGGACAGAAAGGCAGACAAGACAAAGGAAGGTACAGCGGCAGTTTTGAGAGAAAAACAAAGTTTCAAAAAATAAACGATGACGTCGATTATTAAACTAGTCGCCGACGATTTTGATAGTTGACGTAATCGTGACTAGTCGACTAATCTTGGCAGCTCTAGTGCATAGTATTGCTGATTGGAGTATGTAGCTTCCCTGGTTCAATGGCAGCAGTTATGGGTGGTAGGGGATTGTGTATGAATGATTGTTAATTTATCACAGCACATATTTATATTAACAAGTCAAACTCTTAGGTATATCTCCATGTTTGCATAGTGTCTGGTGAGACAAACTACTGGATAAACAGCACAACAACTCTTACCTGGTCTGGTCTGATGGCGAAGTCGTCACTTTGGCCGAGGTCCTTCTTTTGGTCCCGGTAATCTTTTTTTTTTTTTTTTTTTTTTTTTTTTTTAACTTTTTAAGCTTGTTGTTTATCTGGTCGATGGTCCTCTCGTACCCCACAACAGCCATCTCATGCCGTATTTGGATAAATACCAGCTTGGTCCGCAAAGCTCCCTCGAGTTTGTTTTGAAACTCTGCCAGTGACCATAAGGCAAGGAGCCAGCTTGTTTCCTCGACGGACCACTGTTGCTTCGATGCGTCCATGGCATTACTCTTCGCTGGGTTTTTTTTAAAAATGGCGCTTCATGCGGTCTTGTTTATTGTTGTTGGTCTCAATAACCCCCCCCCCCCCCCTTCCCCGTGACGTATGTGGTTCATTCTTCTAGTCCAGCAAAGAACTGGTGCCACTCTAGGACCTGTTTATCTGGCCTGGAGCCAGTTCTTTTGACTATCTAAACAGGAAAACCGGTTCCAAATTAAGCACTGGCCCGGTGGCCCCAAACCAGCACTGGAACTGCTTTGGTGGAAAAGGGGTAAGTGAGAGTAAAAAACAGCTTCTCAGTCAACAACCCTGCGTCAGTTTGGAGAGGTCTGCAGGACATTACCAACTACAGGAGACCATCCCCCCACCCTGTGGAAAACCTCCAACAAGCAAACAATCTGAACAGCTTCTACTGCAGGTTTGAAAAGGCCCTTTTCACACATTCCAACTACACAAATGGATTACCTGCACCCCCAGCTCCACCCTCCCCCTCTCCTCTAACCCCCGACCTGCACTTAAGGTCTGTGAAGAGGATGTGTTAGTTAGACATTTCAGTTGGTCACATTTATAAACCCATGGGTGTGGTCAACACATCAATAAATCAATCAATCCATATAACAACATATCAATATAACAATTGGTATATTTGTTGTTATATGGATTGACTGATGGCTTCATTCCCAAGAATTACATAGAGATGAAGGCCCATCCGCTACCCCATCTGCCCCCCATGCCTCCACTCACCTCACCACACAACTGCGACAGCTGTATCCACAAATCCAGGAAGATCGCGGAGCTGGAGCAGTGCATTTCCAACCTCTACTGGATCAGGGATGAAGAGGCGCTGCTTGACTCCGTTGTTGCCCTAGGTCCCGGTCCCCCTGGCAATCCTGCGGATCTGGACTCAACCATCTCAGAACTTGGTCCCGGCTCCATGGATACAGCGGATCCCAGCCCCGCTGGCTTGGCCTCAGCTGAGCGGTCAGCCTCGGCTCCTCAGCTCCGAGCTGATGATCCAGCCACCACAGCGACATCCAGGCTGGCCTCCTCAGTTCCAGCTCCACATCCCCCGGCGGAGGACCCATGGCTGCAGCTGGGGGCCAAGCCTAAATGGGCAAGCGGCAGTGCAAAGGCTACTTTCACCTTCAGTCCAACTAACAGCTCCACTCCCAACCAAGAGCCATGGTCCACAGTACATGGAAAAAGGTGAGCGAGGCCGATACATGCTCCACCTTGGGAGCTCCAATTGGAGAACAGATATAACATCTTGAGTGTTGAGGAATACCCTCCGCTGCAAACTGTCCATTCTCCTCCTGTTTGCCCTTCGACTGATCCACTGCCAGCAGCCCGGGTGGTTGGGGGTCTGCTTCGGGACCCCCTTTCAGGTCCGCGACCTCCTCCTCCCTGTGCAGGATCGTGAAGAAGGCTGCTCTCAGGGCGAGACACTCCGGTGGTCTTCCTTGCCGTGAAGGGTCATGTGAGCCCCCAGCCACCGCTGAGGTTGTGACCTCACCTCACACTCAGCAAACAGTCCCCACAGAGCAGCGGCGCTCACCTCCTCGTCCTCGGCCACTGTTCCCCCCACCCACCACCATAGTGGGTGACTCCATAACCAGGAACATTCACTTTTTTAACTCCACCTCTCATTGTTTTCCAGGAGCCACTGTCACTGTGGCAGTAGCTCAGTCCATAGGGACTTGGGGTGGCAACCGGAGGGTCACCGGTTCAAGTCCCCGTCCGGACCAAATGTGGAGCGTGGACTGGTGGCTGGAGATGTGCCAGCTCACCTCTTGGGCACTGCCGGGGTGCCCTTGAGCAAGGCACTGAACCCCCCAGCTGCTCGGGGCGCCTGACCAAGGCACCCCCTCACTCTGACATCTCTCCACTTTGTGCATGTATTGGTCCTGTTTGTGCATGTGTGTGTATCCCCCTCAGGGGGATTAATAAAATATATAAAATTAAAGGCGCTGTATGTAAGAATGTGGCCAAAATGGTTACTGCACTTAAATTCAAAATACTGGCGCGAGTCGTGTCCGCCCCCCCTCCCCTACAGATTCAAGGTTGCTGGACAGCGGCACGCTGGAGGCTGATTTGTTTGCCCACGGGCGGCTGCCGTGGCAGGGCCGTGTCGGCGCGTCCTTGATCTTCGGTTTTCCAGCGGACCGTTCAAAGAAGTCCGGCTTCTCTGCTGCTAATGCTGCTGCCGGGATACAGCTGAGGAGGAGCCAGCTACTAATGCTATGTACCGGGACACTGCTAACGCTGCTGCCGGGATACAGCTGTGGAGAAGCCGGCTGCTAATGCTATGTACCGGGACACTGCTAACGCTGCTGCCAGGAAACAGCTGAGGAGGAGCTGGCTGCTAATGCTATGTACCGGGACACTGCTAACACTGCTGCCAGGAAACAACTGAGGAGGAGCCGGCTGCTAATGCTATGTACCGGGACACTGCTAATGCTTCTTGCCGTGCTGCTGTAGCTCAGTCGTAACTGTAACTGATGCTGAGACTCTACTGACTGTGTGACTGGTAGACGGCGGTGGGTGGCGCAACTGGCCAAAACACAAATTCAAAACATAAACATGATTTGCGGACTGTAAAAATGTTTTTAAAATGCGAATATTCTGGCTGTACTATTGTTGTCGGTGAGATCAGTATGTTATATGAACATTATTCCTCAGTCTCTGTGACATATTAGGATGATTTTACGACTGTTTGCTTTAGATTTCTTACATATAGCTCCTTAACATTAAAAATTAAATAAATAAAAATCAGAGATAAACTCCCGGACCTACTGCAAACATTTCCATACTCCATTAAACGTCTGGTCTTACACATCGGAACCAACGACGTGGTCCGGGGTCAGTCTGAGCTGCTAAAGAGCGATTTTAACAGTCTGTTCACTGCCTTAAAAAACTGCGGAATGTCAGTCTTCATCAGCGGCCCTCTCCCCACACTTGGCCTCGGCATGGAGCGGTTCAGTCGGCTCCTCCAACTCCATTCTTGGCTCCGAACCACCTGCGCTATCCACGGTTTTATTTCATAGACAATTTTAACTTATTTTGGAACCGCCCCTCCTTTTATCGACATGACGGACTTCACCCGAGCAAGTTAGGAAGCTACATGTTAGCAGCCAACATACAGCACACTGTACACACAATGCCACTCACACATGTGTGACTGTTTACGTGCTACACCCCCTCCTCAGTGCCTGCCACTTCTTCTACGGAGGATTCCGTAGACATTGCCTCCTGCAGCTTCCCCTACAGGCTCCAGCTGCCACTAACCTCTATAGACAATCCCTCCCGGTTTCCCATTGCCCAAACTACTGGGCTTGTCTCTACTGTCCCACAAACTCCCGCTTTCATACCTGTAGTAATGAATAACAGACATTACAAATGTCAAAACCACACAACCCACAATTTCCGGTATCTGCAACTACTGTCACAATCATCTACTGTCTGCAAAGCTGGTCCCAAATCTCTTAAGCTGGCATTGTTGAATGCTTGCTCAATCAATAACAAATCATTCACTCTGAATGATTTTTTCATTGCTAGTGATTTAGATTTCATGTTTTTCACCGAGACCTGGCAAAGGGATGAAGATTATGTGTCCATGAAGGAGCTATGCCCGCCTGATTGCACATTCATATGTGCCCCAAGGACCACTGACCACGGTGGTGGCCTTGCTTTGTTGTACAAAGACAGTTTCTCCTCGAGGAGAGTGAATTGTGGAACTTTTACCTAATTTGAACTGCTTATTTCTAAAGTTGACCACTCTAACCCGTTGCATTGTATTTTAATTTATCACCCTCCTGGTATTAATGACGCCTTTCTGGCTGAATTCAGTGACTTTTTGGCTTCCATCATTAAATTCTAGAGAATTTTAATGCTTGGGGATTTTAATGTGCCTGTAAATGACACCACAAACACCTTTGCTAATAATTTTATGAATCTCACCTTTTAATTTTGTTCAACATGTCAATGGCCCAACACACATTAAGGGAAACACGCTGGACCTTGTTTTTACACTTGGTTTGGACATTGATTGTATCGTCTCTGAGGAGCTGCCTGTCACTGATCACAACTGCATCCTGTTTAATTTGTCTATTATTTCTGATTGTTCAACCAGCAAGCGTACGAAACTCTACCGTGTGTTTAATAACCTCTCTGCTGAGAAATTCTCATCTGCTTTTAACAGTGTGGTGCAGCCTTTCAGTATTAATGTTGACGTTGACTCCCAAGTTTTAACTTTAAACTTACACTGCTCTGCTATTCTTGATAAGATTGCTCCTTTAAAGCCTAACTATTCCCGCAGCTAATCCTACTCCCTGGCTGAACGACGACATCCGTCGCCTACGTCGTAAATGTTAGAGAGCTGAGCGCTTGTGGAAATCAACCAAGCTTCATGTACATCGTCTTTATTTTAAAGAACTGTTAGCTGAATTCAATTCTGTTGTTCGGGTGGCCAGAGCCTCATCATCCCCAACAGGAGAAATCCCAGGGTCATTTTTGACACTATAAGTAGCATTACTGGTGCGCAACCGCCTGCTCTACCTGTGTCCTCTGATGAGGACTGTAGTAATTTTTTAATGTTTTTGGGAATAAAGGTGCCAGTGTCAAGGCCAGTATAACACCCTCCTCCTCCTCCCTTCCTGATCCTCCCAAAAAACAGTCAACTACTGACAATTTCTCATCTGTCTCCTTACAAGACTTAGCAGATCTTGTGTGTATTATGAAGATCTCTTCTAGTCCACTGGATATCCTGCCCACAACTTTGCTGAAAAACGTTTTCAGCACTACTGGTCCATCTCTGCTCTCCATAATCAATAGCTCACTAGTTTCTGGTCGTGTCCCGTCCCATTTCAAGCAAGCGGTTGTTCAGCCACTTCCCAAAAAGCTCAATCTGGACCCCGCTGTTCTTAGCAACTACCGGCCCATTTCCATGTTGCCCTTTGTATCTAAGGTTTTAGAAAAAGCAGTTGCAAACCAGTTAGTGACAGCGTTGAACAGTTTCAATATCTTCGATAAATTTCAGTCCGGTTATCGTCAGTTATATTCCACAGTAACTGCTCTTCTCAGGGTCTCCAATGACACCATGATGGCCTCCGATGCTGGTAAATCCACTATCCTGGTTCTGCTTGATCTCAGTGCAGCCTTTGACACTGTTGATCACCACATCCTTTTAGACAGGCTGAGGGACAGGGTAGGCATCTCAGGGACCACCCTTCATTGGTTTAAATCCTATCTGTCTGATCGATCCTTTTCTGTGGCTGTTGGCCCTCATAAATCAGAGTTTGCCCCCCTTTCTTGCGGGGTGCCCCAAGGTTCAGTGCTTGGGCCTATCCTCTTTACGCTATACATGCTCCCTCTCAGAGATGTCATCAGCAATTTTGAAGGTATCTCATACCACATGTATGCAGATGACCTCCAGTTATATTTTTCTTTTAACCCTGATAGGACCGATGGAACTGACTCACTACATGACTGTATGAATGTAATTAAGGACTGGATGGCTACTAACTCCCTTTAGTTGAATGCAGCCAAAACTGAGATTTTAATTTTTGCACCTGACTCCTCAGCATCTGAAGTGGCCAGCTACTTAGGGTCCCTTACTGCAAATGTGCACCCCAAGTTGAGAAACCTTGGGGTCACATTTGATCAGGCCATGCTCGATGATCACATCAAAACTGTCACTCGCTCCTGCTTTTTCCACCTCAAAAACATTTCCAAACTCAGATCCATGTTAACTTATACCGGGCTAGAAATGATCATCCATGCTTTTGTTTCCTCACGTCTAGATTACTGAAATTCTCTTTTCACCTGTCTCAATAAAACTTCATTAGACTGCCTCCAACTAGTCCAGAACGCTGCCGCCAGGCTTCTGTCCAGATCTCACAAGTTCACTCACATCAGTCCAGTCCTGGCATGCTTGCACTGGCTCCCTGTTAATTTCAGGATCCAGAACAAGATTTTAACCATCACTTACAGAGCCCTCCATGGTCAAGCACCTGCATACTTGACGGATCTGGTGTCCTTTCACTGTCTTGTCTGGTCACTGCGGTCCGCTGAAGGCCATCTGCTTACTGTCCCTCACACAAAATTAAAGACCAAAGGTGATAGAGCCTTTAAGGCTGTTGCACCAAAATGGTGGAATGCACTACCTCATGAGCTGAGAGCGGCCTCTTCCGTGGACATTTTTAAAAGGCAGTTAAAAACACATCTGTTTAGGCATGCGTTCCAGTAATAGTCCATTGTATCATGTCTGTATTTTGCTGCACTTTATTTTTTATTGTTTTTGTGTTTTTGCATTGTTTCTGTTATTGTATTTTTTGTATTTTAACTTGTGAAGCACTTTGTGAGTCCTCTCTGTGAGAAGTGCTATATAAATAAATTTACTTACTACTACTTACCAAACCTGGCCATTTTTAGCAACTTCACATTGTTTCCAGTGGCGACTGTACCACCAAACCTGGGCATTTTTAGTGACATGTTGCAGCGTTTACAGCAGCGTTTGAGCCAACAAAACACAGGTGGATTTCTTTTCTTTTCTTTTTTTTTTTTTTTTTTTTGTGACATGTCACGATGTCTCCAGTGGCAACTGAGCCACTCTGAGCCACTAAACCTGGATGTTTTTAGTGACACATTGCAGTGTTTCCAGCAGCAACAGAGCCACCAAAATATGGGTGTTTTTTTTACGACACATGGCAGCAATTGTGCCACTAAATTTGGGCAGTTGTTAGTGATATCGCAGCATTTCCAATGGTGATTGTGTAACCAAACATGGACCCATTTTAGTGTCATGTTGCAGCATTTCCAGCAGCAATAGTGCCACCAAACCTGGGTATTTTTAGCAACATGTCGCAGCATTTCTGGCAGCAATTGGGTGGTTTTTGTCATAGCGTTGCCAGTGGTGATTAGGCAACCAAACCCAGGCATTTTTTAGTGTCATGTCACAACGTTTCTAGCATTTCTGCATTGCAGCATTACCAGCAGTGATTAAGCCACCAAAACATAGCTATTTCTTGCAATGCAGCATTTCTAGCCATGGTCATGCCACCAAACCTGGGTATTTTTAGTGACATGTCACAGTGAAACCAATAGCGATTGTGCCACTAAACCTGGGCATGTTTTAGTGTCATGTTGCAGTGTTTTCATTGGTGATTGTACCTTGACACTTTTCAACGTCATGTCATGGCATTTCTGGCAGCGATTGTTGGCCATTTTTTTAACAACACATCCCTGTGTCTCCAGCAGCTATTGTGCCACCAAGCCTGGGCCTTTTTTAGGGAATGTAGCATTTCCAGCTGCGACTGAGCCACCAAAACATGGGTGCATTTTTTATGACACATTGCAGCATTGTCAGGTGATTGTGCCAGCAAACCTGGGTGTTTTAGTATCATGTCAAGGAATCTCCAGTGGTGACTGAGCCACCAAACTTTGCTATTTTTTAGCAACACTCTACAGCATTTCCAGTGGCAATTGGGCCACCAAAGTTGGGCATTTTTAGCAACACCTCTTGGCAGTGTTTTCAGCAGAGATTGAGCCTCCAAACCTGGCTGTTTTAAGCAACATATTGGCCATTGTGCCATTGAACCTGGGTCCTGTAAGCCAAAACCTCCTCAGCATTTTCTTTGCCTAACCACAATCAAACGATAAACACGGCTTTGTTGAAACATAAACAAACATACGTTTTCAGGGTATCTGCTACATAATAATACATGTTACATATCCGTGGGTTGCAAAAATGTGCAATGCTAAAATGTATTCTGGCCATTGGGTGCTAATATCCTTGAGAATGGTGAAACCTTGAAAGATGATCAGTTGGATGATATGCAGGGCAACATGGGGTAAGAAAGATTTTTTTCTATCTTTTAACAGACTAAACAATTTTTATGTGGTGGACTATTAATTATGTAATGATTCTAAATCTTATGAGTTCCCCTGGTTGTACTTGTCCCCCGCAAAGAAACACATGAACACATGGAATATGACTCCAGCTAAAAACAGAGACAACAAAGCTGGGTAAAGAAAGGTAAAATAAATGCAGAACTACTATGTTTCACACAAGTAGGCAAATAAGGGGTCGTATAGATATAAATGCAACAATGACCAACATACAGTGTCTATACTCAGAAATTAAATGTAATGAAATACTGCAAAATTTTATGAGCTTAATTCAACACAGTGACTTTATTTATTTCTTACACTTTTATTTTTGGTTTTTAAGATTTCTCTCAGCACAGAGAGGAGAGTGTTTATTACCCATGATGCCTCTGTGGGAGCCAAGCTTCCCTGGTGTTGACCATAATATCCAGATTATTCAATTTACACAATGATCATGTTGCTGGAGGAGCAGGTGATGCGTTTCTGTCACTCTCCCTCTTTCATTACATTCCTGCCTTTGTATTTAAACATCCAGGCTCTCTCTCTCTCTCTCTCTCTCTCTCTCTCTCTCTCTCTCTCTCTCTCTTTCTCTCTTTAGGAGCCATTTTGGACTCAGTTCAGCTGGGTGCTCCAAACACTGTCAAGCCGGTCAGCACAAAAGATAGAACTTCCGGTCAAGATGATCAAAATAAAAGTAGCCTATGTCTCACCTCTCTTAGCTGACTGCCACTGTTGTCATTTATTTTGTCATCTATAAATGATTTCAGATGGACGGAAGAAATCCAGAGCAGTTTTAATATCTGCACATTATTTATAGATGCAAGAACACTACTTTTTAATTGAAAGAACAGTAGACTGCAGGAGTGACTGCTGTTTAAAATATACCAACCAGAGTCAGAAGGTGATAGGTAGTTGGCTTAGGTAGAGGGCAGAGACACAAAACAAACACAAGGAGACACAAAAATACACAAAACTACACAAAACAACTACAAAGAGACACAAAACATAAAATAAAAAAGACCACAGGGAAACACAAAAGACATACAGTCCCAAAGAGACGCAAAGCAAACACAAAAATACACAAGACAACCTCAAAGTGACACAAATAGACACAAAAATACAAAAAATACTACAAAGAAACACAAAGGACACAAAACATCCAGACACAAAATCACCACAAAAAGACAAAAACCAACCACAAAGAGATACAAAAGACAAAAAACAACCACAAAATGAACACAAAACTACACAAAACAACTGCAAACTACATAAAATAAACACAAAGCTACACAAAACAACCTCAAAGAGACACAAGTAGACACAAAACCACAAAAATACAAAAAAAATGACTACAAAGAAACACAAAAGACACAAAACAACCACAAAGAGACACAAAACTACTACCAAGAGGCAAAAAACGAACACAAAGAGATACAAAACACACAGATTAACCACTAAGAGATGACACAGAACGACCACAAAAACACAAGGAATGACCAAGAAAATACACAGTAGAAGACTCTGGTGCCAGTGGTTGCGTGTAGATGGGATAACCGCAGTATTTTATTACCTGTCTCCATTGTTTGATGTCAGAGCGACAGTAAATAGCTCTTTTCTAAAAGTTTACTAACTACTAAAATCCCACATCCCGTGTTAAATACAATGGGCTCTAGTTTAGCAGACTGGGCGCGGCGGGGGCGCAGCGCACCTGCGCTTCGCCAACTGGGTGTGGCCAGGCAGATTTTGTAAGTTTGGCACACCGTGCACCTGGTGCAGCTACTCCTCTTTCCCACCTCCGTCCCTCCTACCGGCGCAAGTCAGAAAGAGGGAGGAAAGAAGGCGTGGAGTGGGTTTTACACACATCACACCAATCAAATGAGCCCCTCTCCTTGCCCTTAAATGCGCCGCGCAAGGGTGTAATGAGAGTTTACTCAATTCGCCATTGCAGAGGAGAGCAGCGGCGTCAGACAGCCAAACTCCTTCCAGGAGGAAACTTATGTTTTGGTCCGGGAGGTCCGCTCGCAGTGTCCGAATATACGGAACTGCGAGCAGACCTCCACGGGCTGATGATGCAAAGGTAGCCTGGAAGGAGGTCACCACAATTGTAAATCAATGTTACATTTCTCTCGTGTGCGTGCGCGCTCTCTCTTTCTCTCTCGCAGTCTCACTCTGTTTCTTTTCTTTTGACTTTTCTAAGATGACAGATGCTGAATATATACTCCCTATCTGATGCTGTGGCTGTTTGTGGTTGGCTGAGAGGGATGTGAACTTATTAGTTTGCAGCTGTGTTAATCAAATCAGGTTCGGTTTCCATTACGGTACCAATCCCCTTTGATCTGACATCAGATGTGACGGGACAATCGATATAGAGATACATTTATGTGCTGATTGCAGATAGTTGCATTGAATAGTGGTTTTGTGGCTATTTATTGCATTGTTAATGTGCCTGATATTCTGGAAACCTGTCTGTGAGGTTTTGGTGACGTGTGCGCACAACTTCGGCTTACACTGGCTGCACTCCCTCTGCGCTGACAGTAGACCTGGTTTCAGGCAGCTGTCACTTGTTGCTATGGCAACAAGTGACAGCTTCAGTTTCAGTTCAAGCCCCGCCCACCAGGTTCAACTTTTTACTCGCAAAGCTTTTTGACTTGCAACTGAAAAAAAAAAATGACTCTCAAACAAAACTTTAGGATTTGCAAACAAAACTTTTGGATTTGCATTTTTTAATCAATTTAATTATTTTTTTTTACTTGCAATAAAACATTTTTTGATTGCAATATTGATACTTTTGCTCTCAAATCTTTTGTTTGATTGCAAAACCTACTCTGTTTGATTGAATAATAAAGAAACAAATGGAGCTCCGTAAGCCAGGGTTAGGTTGGGGTTAGGTTAGGATAAAAATGCAGTATTCTAAAAAAGAATCAGGAAATACAAAACACAGTGTGCACATGCATAAAACCATATAATTCAATTCCAAAATAAAAGATCCCACTTTGAGACTTAAGTTTATGGAGAATTTTTTTATGTATGAAGATTAAAATAAATAATGAATAATTTAAAGAGACACATAAAGAATAAAAAAATAGCACAATAGCACGGCTGTTGCCACAGTGGCCGGGGTTTGAATCCAGCCTGTGGCCCTCTGCTGCATGTCATCCCCCCCTCTCTCTCCCCCTTTCACACTTACCTGTCCTGTCCATTAAAGGCAAAATGGCCCAAAAAAATTCTTTGTTAAAAGTTTATTGTTAAAAAAAGACTCTAGAGGGCCCTACCTGCAGGCAAGACCAGAATGGCTGATTGCTTAAAATTTGGAATTAAATGAATAAATAAATATAGACTAAATAATTTAATAGGCCCAAAAGGGGAAAAAAGTTAAATAGGTGTAAAAATAAAACATGCAAGGAATTAAATATAGAAATAAATAAATAAAATAAAATTTTTTTGTTTGACTAAGAACAACAGGAGGTAGACCATATTAAACCCGACCCCAATAAAACTATAAAAATAAATACATACAATTAATTAAGTAGATAAAAATTAAATGTGAATATATTAAAATCTAAAACCATCAGTCAACTGGCGTACCGCAGGCCGAGCCCCGCCAGAAGCCTGTGGAGGAGAAGAGGCCCTGAAAAACCAGGAGGTTAGCATTCCTAATAAATGCTGTAAAAAATTGTTCTTACCAAGTGGAAATGGATTCATTAGTTATACTTTTCGTTAAGACCTAAGGGGTGTATTGTTTGTAATTGGTGAATCCATTTCCTCTCCGCTGCTTGTCTCTGGCCAGTGGTCCAATTCCTATTACTCTCCAGGCCCATGCGCTGCACATTTTGTTGGCATGGAGTTTAAAATGTGCATACAGGACACTCGTACCACCCCCATTCTTTATCCTGTAAAAATGTTGTTGGATTCTTGTTTTTATTGTGTTCCTGGTCTCCCCCACATAGAATTTATGGCAGGCCTTGAATCTAATTGCATAGACTACATTTTGAGTTGTAGGTTTGAAGGCCTACCATGGATTAATTCCATCTCTAGTGGAGGGGTTAAAATGTGGGGGAATCGGATGAAACCAATGTCCGGGCCTCGAAGCACTCCCCCAGGCTGTGTGTCTCTAGTTAAACTGGACCAAGATGTCCTTAAGGTTTTTATTCCATTGAAAGGCAGAGATCAGTCGACAGTCCCCCAGCGCGTGGCAGCCCTCCCTTGCCCCCTAAAAGTTTATTTTGCATGTTCTCTAACTGCATAGTCTAACTGTTAATAGTAAGATTATTAGTTCAAAGAAGCCCAGACTGTGCCCCACTTTGGCCCTTTGATGGTCGCCTAGCGTTTTATTTTGAAACAGGAAGCAGGTGATTTTGGCCCGGTCGGTGCACATTGACACATCATCCAGCCAGCTTGTCCCCAGCAGCCCCGACCAGAGAGAGAGAGAGAGAGAGAGAGAGAGAGAGAGAGAGAGAGAGAGAGAGAGCTGCACCGAGCCTCAGACAGAGAGAGAGAGAGAGAGAGAGAGAGAGTGGAAGAGACGGGCACAGGAGAGCTGGTCTGCTGGCTCTTTTCACACCTCAAACGGCCTTTTTTCTCACTCTTTTGTGCTGGAAACTATCAGCGGGCTGTGAGTGAGAGTGAACCCGAGCTGAGGCGCCGCTGCTGTCCGCCCCGCATGGCTCCTGATCCGCTGGGAACTTCTCCGTAGAGCCGTGCGGGTCTGGTGCGTTTTGGAGGAGGAAGGGGGGCTGCTGGCTGGATTATCACACAGATACTGCACACAAAAGCCCAGTGGACAAAAACGCTGTGCCGGAGCCCGGGCCTGGCTGCGGGTCGCGTTGGTTTTACGCAGCGCTTCTTTACCTTTTATATTTTAAATGTTGGAGGAGGATCCTGGGGACAGCAGGAGTGAACCTGGCGGCGCAGCGGCGACCGCCTCCAACTAGAGGGAATATGTGGCTCTCGTGGCTGACTTCTGCACTTCTGCTAGGAACTTTGTGTGCAGGTAAGCAGACAGAGAGAGAGCTAGCCTGGCTGTTTGTTCTGTGGGTGAAAGGGCTGCAGGTTACAACACTGCAGCCTGCAAAACTCCGCGTCCACAAACATGAAAAAAACCCGATTTATGGAGCCACAGTGATGCATGCTCCAGCTGCTCCTGACCCTTTACTAACACCACACAACACGCGCTGATTGGGTTGGATATTTCCACAACCAAACCGGCCTTCTTTGAAATTATCCTGCAATTTCTTCATGCATGTGAACTGTGTTTGTAGTGGAGGTGTAGTCCCAACGGCAGCAGCACATGGCGATTCATACTGGACTGATCCTTGTAGAGATATTCTGCATTAATGTTGCACATAATAATAATAATAATAATGATAATAATAATAATAATAATAACAGAGAGGATATAGCAGCAGCTCTGTCTGAACCAATATAGGATATGGGTTGTCTGGCGCTGGTTCTGTATGTTAATATTACAGGAGGATTCTTGAACGTGTCCTCATTTTGCACCTAAATGCGCTTTCTGTGTGTGTGTGTGTGTGTGTGTGTGTGTGTGTGTGTGTGGTGTCTGTGGGTCAGTGTGTGAACATTATCAGAACATGTGAGGACACTTGTGGTTGTTTTTTGATCGTCGCTCTGCAGGAGTCACTTGAGTCCAGCCTGCATTTGCATTCACTGTCAGCTGTGTTGAGCTGCAGCGCGCGCGTACATTGCGCGCGTGTGGTTGCAGCCTGCTCCATTGTCTGCTCAGGCATGCAGGCGGATCAATAATCGATAAGCAGAGTGCTAACGGAGAGCTCAAGCCTTAGAATTCACCGATAACCGGACACATTTGTCTTTTTCATTTTCCCCTCCCATCCCTCTGCACGCGCTCCTCTGTACAGTCCACGCGCGTTTTACTACGGGTGGATGAATGAAGCAACAGCTCTGTGAGCTCGGTCATGTGGCCTCGTAGTAGTGGAGGAGAGGAGGCGAGTGCGCGTGCGTTCTGGAAAAATACTACCCAGACGCACACGCGATATGAACCGCTGTGGAAGGTGAGGGTGAGATGACGAGGCTGCAGGTGTGCATGGTCATCTGTGATGGTTCTATAATACAGCTGCTCGAGCTTTCTAACACACCACATGTTTGCTGTTCAATGACTGTCATTTCACAAGGTTTTTCATACATGCGTCATTAATGTCCTGTTTGTGTTTGATTTCCAGTTGTATTTCTATAATATTGTTGTTGCTTTGTTGTTGTGGTGGTCACGGCCCCATTCGCTTTTGCAGTGCCGCTGTTCTTCCTGGTTCACACATTAAGGATCCTACAAAAGAAGGAAAGATCATGATGTCAGTGACACCATTTGAATTTTGCATTCGGTTTCACTTCTGTTGAAGTGAATGGGGCAGGCAAATCACACTGCAACCCCGTCATATCTTGCTGTTTCACCTTTGACTGAAAAATCCTTCCACTAAATATGCTCGACTGTTAAAGCTGGCATATTTTTTCCAATGAAGAAGTGCATCATAACAATGTGATTTTAAAATAATTTAAGGACACACACGGATTAATTACTTATGACTATTTATTGAAAATTTCCAACAATGAAATCAAAAGCACACATTGTTTGAAATGAAAACGTCTTGTGAGGTCATAGGCCTGTTTTATCATTAAAGTAAAACGCAAGTTACCCAAAAAGTAGAATATAACAACTTGCATCTTTTGTAAATAAATTATTTTAAATATTGCCATGTGAACAGTAGAAATAATAACTTGCATCTCGTATAAACAAAATTTATTTCAAATATTTCCATGTGAAAAGTAGAAAAAATAACTAATAATCTCTTGTAAACAAAATTAAATATTTTAAATAATGTGATGTGCAACAATGTTAATGCGTGTGTATACCACAATGTGGTATGCAATGGCGTCAGATATTTATTTTCATCGTCTATATTGTGTGGCATTAGTAAATGCTTGTGACTGCGACATTTGCTTTGAAGGGCGCCTGCCAGTCTCCCTCTTTTTTGCGCCATGCACTCTTCATATTGGGTAATGTGATTGTGCTGCAAATGAGTGAACAAGTTGGTGGTGTTACCGTGCGTCACTGAAATAGTTTTTCTGCAGTATTTACTTGACTTCTTTCTGTTCAGTGTCGTCTGCACTGAAGCCAAAATGTGCCCAAACAACGGACTTGGCATTCTCTTTGGGTTCAAGCTGCGCAAGTTGATTTGTTGGCTCGGTGTTTGTGCTCGTCTTCTCTGTGTGGGCAGCGTCAGCCTTGCTTTAAGTGAAGGCAGATTACGGGGAGGGGCTGGAGTCACGTGACTTACACGGCGTAGTTTCTTTTTTCCCCAAGGGGACAGCCCGGGGAAAGTAATAACTGAAATTACCGACATGAGTAAGATTACGTTGGTTAGAGGGTCTAAATGTCGGTTTCGGTATATTTTCGGTTATTTGCTCAGCCCTATCATGATATTTAATAATATTTGGGAGGGCAATCTTTAGCCAGCTCTGTCTGCCTTACTCTGAGCCCCCATGTTATGAATTATGGGCACCACTTCTGATGCTGAACCAGAACCTTGTTTTCTAGTGGTAATGATAAGCTAATGGTGCGTTAATCCTCTTGCCACACCAACTGTAACACCTCAAATGGATAACGTGATCATACCTCTGTCATCCATGACAACCATCTCAAAGCATTGTTGTTTTCCTTTTTTAACCAAGCGCGTTAGCGATAGACCTACCTTGCCACGTTAACATAACAGAAGTCTGGGCTACCTTATGGTAAACAACTACTCCTAAAAGATGATTTATGATTTCTTATGACTCACAAACAGACAGTAACACATTCATTGAACATTTAACATAAATCTGTATTAATTTTAGCTCCATGAAAAGTGAATGAACGTGCTGTTTCCTAGATAATGCTTCGCTTATCTGCCCTAACAATGCAATTAACACATTTTTATAACTGCTGATTTATTAGAATTCTACTGAGTAAAACATGACACTGAATTTAGCAGCTGACTTCAATAATAAGTAAGTCAATATAAGACATTAAGTTTGTATCGAGCTTGTTCTCCCTCTTCTCTCCCTCTTTTTCCTTTCATAGTAACAGTGACAGTGAATTTTACAGAACAGTGGTGAACATGTGGAGGTCTATACAGTAGCCTATTTTTTTGCCTGGTATTTAGCTGCACTGTGTAGAAAAAAAGAAGTTCACAGTTTGAGGATTTTTTAAACCTGTTTTGTCGCGCTTTGAGCACTGATCAGCTGAGCCAGCCCAGAGCGTTGCTCTGCAGCAGCACATCCATTGTGTATGTAACGCCGCGTGCACAGCTGCTGCTGCGGCAGCATGTGTAGCCTATGTGTGTGTGTGAGAGAGAGAGAGCGAGACAGAAAAAGAAAAAAGGTTAACATTTACAACACAAAACATTAAAGGAAAGCGCTGCGAAATGGCGTAGAGCTCACTGAGATAAGGGAGCACCGGACTAGATCGTATTGCACATCATTTTGCATTTTTTTTAGCCAGTTAGTTGTGGTTTAATGGGTGTCGGTTACCGAAAGCAAAATTAGCCGAAACTGACATCTCTTATCTGAACCTTTATCCCTCACTGGTAGCCTACCTGTTACTTGGTTTATCAATGAACTAAGTTTGCATTTGTGCTTTGTTTAGCTAATATTAGCCAGCAGATGCCCTACATTAATTTGGAGATAAAACCATTTATGTATGTAATCCTTGTGAAGGTGTAAAGGCCTGAATATACTCGGGCGGAACGTACGCGAAACGGACTCCGCGGAGGTCCGCGCGGACTCAAAGCGGACGTCCGCAAGCCCTGTGCGTGCAAAGCTCAGATTTTACGACCGCGCGGACTCCGCCCCGCGCACTAGTGACTGCTCGGCATGTATTTTTCACATCGCAGGGATTTTTCATGGACATTTTTCCAGGAAACTACAACGCGGAAGTGCGCTCGACTATGGAAGCCCGAATGACTGCGGACGTTCCTCGTTCCTAGTCTGTTGCGCGTACGTTCCGCCTGAGTATGTTTGGGCCTTTAAAGAAACAGACAGGAAGCTGCAGTGTCTGTAATAGCAATTGTTAAAGCCTGTCCAGCTTAATCGTTATGACTTATGTATGTGCTAGCTAATAATGTAAGCTAATGTTAGATAGTAGCCTACGAATGTAAATCACTGAGGCAAATTGCCAGGCATTTAAGCATACTGTCAAGCCCTAGTTTGAATTGTGGTCTGGTCAGCGATAATAGGTTGGACCTATGTCGGACTTGCCCTGTTTGGTCATGTAGGCTATTATGGTGTGTTGTTAGCTATTTTGGACCAAACAGAGGCTTGAGACAGATCTGTGATCTGTTTGGAGACCAATAACAAGAAAAACAAACACACACATACAGATAAAAACATCAGTCAACATCATGTAATGTGTATTTTTTGATTTTGTGTAAGGATTTTTCAGTCTAAGGTTAAACAACAAAGATGGGTTATAGTGGGACTTGCAGTGCCTGCCCCATTAACTTCAATAGTAATTGTGGTTCCAGTGCAAAATTCAAATTCTGTCACTGACGTCATGACCTTTCCTTCTTTTGTAGGTTCCTTGGTTTGCTGTTTAATGACTCTTTAACATTTCAAGGTTTTTCTAACATGCATCTGTGGTTTCCAGTAGTAACTTTAGTGACCTGTTGCTCTTTGATTTCCAGTTGTATTTCTATAATGTTGTTGTTTAGTTGCTGTGATGATCAAGTTTGTTTGTTTATTAAGGTCCCCATTAGCTTTTGCAGGCAGGGCAGCAGCTATTCTTCCTGGTTTACACGGTGCTGACAATACATAAATACCCATTCACACTAATCATCCCTAACATAACACATTGTACCACGTGTCTGCTGTGAATAAAACAATAACAGTTGACACAATTTTAATAACACAAAGGAAACTGAGCAGGGACCTGTATCACGAAGCAGGATTAATGTCTTAGCGAGGTAACTTCAGGGTTAACCCTGGGTTTTTGGTCTCACGAAGCCGGTTCAGTTCTTATCAGGATAGATCACCATGGTAACTTACTCTGAACGGCTATCCTGCTCCGGAGCAGGGTAAGTTCAGGGTTGAATCTGATCCTATAAAAAGCACCACGCACTGGCCAATCAGCTGTTCAGAAAAAAATGACTCTGCTTACAGAAATGCAGCCCAGTCATGACGGGAAGTTTAATTCATTTGATTGATTTTGATTTGAAAGTTTGTTTTGAACATTAAAAAAGAAAAGAAAGCAACAACAACAGACAATGAAAAGATTTTTCAAAAAGGAGTGGAAAGAAGTCGAAATTTCATCCCACCCCTTCATAAGAAAGAAACTGATAATTTGGGGACACTTAATAGCACCATTAATTAGTGCCAACATTTTGTTTTGTTGGAGGAAATGATTAGCCTGAGTGTCAGACTGAAGCTCCCAGAACCTTCAGTCTGACATGGCTTCCACTGAAGGCGATTTACAAGGGGGAGGGAATTTGATTTTTCCCTAACCAATCAGTAGAGATCAACGACTCACCCAGAATCTGACGTCATTAGTATCAATGCGTCGGGGGTGCCGAAAACAAGCGAGCATTGCCCGTTTAAAATGTCTCCGTCGTCGTGCACGCCCAGCTGCATCGCCGTTAAATCCAGTTTAGCAGCTTCCTTAATTTGGTCCTCCATTAACGCGAGTAGTGGCGAAATACCTCGATAGCATCGTTAATGTCGTCTGTAGGATCTGTAGCGGTCGCCATTGTTGCTATCCTCACCAGTTACCCACCAGCGTACAGCTTGACATCAGCGTGGCGCTGATGTCAAGCTAATCGCTAGACCCCTGGCGTTCATTGGTCCGTCCAGCGTTTGGACGAGATAAATCGCAAATTCATTGCAGTATGCCAGACCAGAGATGCAAGCCTACTCAGTTGAGTGGGCGGGGTCTATTGTCTGGAACCAGGCTAGGAAATGATCCCAGTTAAAGATAATGGTCCTAATTGACAGCTTTGCTGCTGGAAATGTGGAAAGTAGTCTATGTTGCAACTCATAATGTAATAATGGCTCATAATGTAATAACGGCTCATAATATAATAACTTAAATGTAATAAAAGTTCATAATGTAATAATGGACTCATAATGTAATAAAATCATGAGCACATAATGTAATAACGGTTTTGTGCATAATGTAATATGTAATAACCTGTACATACCATTACTTATGTGCCTTCCTGGCTTCGCTCATAATGTAATAACAGTTCATCATGTAATAACAGTTCATAATGTAATAATGGTTCATATTGTGAGAAAACTGCTGCATTATCATCATTTTTACATATTAAAGGTGCAGATAAAGCAAACGGCATGGGTTTCAGCGCATAGTAAACTAAATTAGTGAAACCAAGAATTATTTAATCGTAATTGCATTCTCACATTTTATTATGTAAGATGTATAAAGTTGAGCCACTAGGTGGCACCCGTGTTAGGCATTTTGGGCCTTTGAGAATGCCATGCTCACTTTCACTGTCTGATTGTTGCAGGTAAGCAGTTGGCGGAAAGTTTAAATATTATGACGGATGAAGACTGCTGCATAAGTATTAGTAGGTTATACAGAGTGGCTGGACGCAATAGTGGCCTTGCCTCCAATATCAGGCAGCTCTTCAGCCAAAATGCCAGGTGGATTACAGCCTGGATCGTGACTAAACATATATCCTCTGGATGGGTCCATATTAAAGACATTCATTGGAAGAAGTGAAGTTTTCTTTTTTTAAAATCCCATTCACTCATTAAGCTTTGATCTGAGTGAACACTGGCACAGTCACTGACAAATGGAGCCCCCTGGACTTGATTTTTTTTGGCAGCTATAATTTATGGTTATGTATTATTTATGCATATTGTTTAGTTAAATTTATCTGGACTGATGTTTTTACTTGGGTGTCCTGACAGGCTGTGTTTACATTTTAAGAACTTTTGAGCTGGTTCATTGTTATTACATGGTTCTGAAAGAAAAAAGATTCCCGCACACTGTTGCCAAACTTGCAAAATATTTAATGGGACGAGGCAGCTGTGTTTTGGTCATTACAACCCTCGTCAGACGAAGGTTGTAATGACCGAACCGTAGCTGCCTTGTTATTACATTATGAGCTGTTATTGCATTATGAGGGGCGCCAGTAAGGCTCATAATTACATTATTACATTATGCACAAAGCTGTTATTACGTTGTACGCTCATGATTTTATTACATTATGAGCCGATTATTACATTATGAACTTTTATTACATTTCTGTTATTACATTATGAAGCATTATTACATTATGAGTCATTATTACATTATGAGTTGCTACAGCCTATCATGTCTACACTTCATGCTGTTTGAGGGATTTTCCTTTTTGTTTTTTAAAGAGGGAGACTAGGTATATTTTTGAGCAACTGTTAATTTCTAACACAGCTCAGTATCAGGATGATTTTATTCAGACTATCAATTTGGTGTTGATATGATTTAATTGTGACGTCAGCTTTAAGCTTTATTGTAGCATATATAACGTTATGAAAAAGAAGACCAATTTATCAGACGCAATGATGTTAGACGATCATTGTAATACACGCAATTCATCTGCGCAGCATTGATTTCATGGGATTCAAGGGTGTGATCAGTGTCAGATGTACAGGTACAGGTATTGTAGCTACTTGAACCAGTGATGAGTAATCTCCACATAATTTTATTTGCTACCTTGTTTTGTCTTGATTTTTCCCTCTCTCCTCCTCTATTTCTTCTTTACTTACCCGTTTTTTTTTTCTTCTCTATTATGTGATTTCATTGATGTTTTGACAGGGGAATTTCTTTGATAAGCTTTTAGTGGCTTCTAACCTCTCCGGCACTTTTCTTTTTTTTTAATCTTGTAAATTTTATACTGTCTGTTTTTAACATTATGTGCAAATAAACTAATCTAAACTAAAACTAAACATTATTCATCCCGTTTATTTATATATATATATATATATATATATATATATATAATGTATGTACGTATATATATGTATGTATTATATATATATATATATATATATATATATATATATATATGTACGTATATATATATATATGTACGTATATATATATGTACGTATATATATATATATATATATATATATATCTCCTTCCTGTTTATTTAACTATATATTTGTAAATACTATTGTTTAAATTTCTTATATTTTCACATATCTTTCCTCTCTTGCAGGGAGCACTTGTAACATAAATAATTTCCCCTCAGAGATCAATAAAGTATTTCTGATTCTGATTCTGATTCTGCGTTGCCACGCATGTTTCCTCCTCCTGCAGCTGCCACGGTGTTGGCCTTTTCTGTAATGTTGCTTTTCTTCTCCTCATATTTTAGTACAATTAATCTCTGATCTTCACATGAGAAATACTTTTTTTCCCCTCACATACGGTCAGTGACACTCGGTGACGCTGCGCTTCTCTCATGATTGTGATTGGTCCGCTGCATGCGCGTTCACGGCTCTTGATAAAGCAACCCTGGGTTGAGTTACCAAGTGGATATCCAGCGTCATGATACCGATTATCCTGATTGCCATTGTTAGGGTTAGTCAACCCAGGATAGGTCTGGGTAACCCAGGAAAGGTTGATCTCGCTTCGTGATACAGGCCCCAGTTCCAACTGAATTGACCAGGATCTAGGGAAAAAACACAACAACAAAACACTTGATTACTGGGATGTTGTGTACATGTTTTTTTGATACTATATAGAGCCCCCAAAACACTGTCAACTCTTAATTTATAGATTACTTGCAAAGATTTGTGGTTCAGTATGCCTGGAGGGGATCATATATTTGGTCATGTGAGTGTATCTTATCTTTTCTCACAAACTACTGGACCGGTCAGCCTAACATTCTGTTTGCATTTGAATGATTGTATGCTCAAGGACATCTTGTGGTTGAGGTGATTCACAGTTGTTGAATAATCTGTTTTACTGACTGTGTTTTACTGTCACTGACTGCTGATGCCTCACTCCTCTTGACTGGTAGGAGCTGTAAATTTCCTGGAAATTGTCTCGGCTAAAAACAACAAACCTTACCGTCTGTTGCAGGTCACATTTTGGCCTTTGCCGTGGATAAGTCAACAGTTTTTGTAGTCTTTGCTGCCATCTTCCCAACAGGCATAGCTGTGCCAAAATTTAGTTCTGTTTGCCTCATGGCCAAGTGTATTTCTGTAATACTGTCTTTGCTAAGTTGCTGTGGTGGTCAGGTTTGTTTGTTTATTATTTTTTTCCCATAACATTCTCATAATATTTCTGTAATAATTTCTTAATATTTTCATAGTGTTCTTATAATTTTTCAGTAATATTTTCACAATATTCTGTAGAATTATACACTTTCTGTGATGCTTTCTCAACATTTCTATAATATTCTTATAACATTTCTATAATATTTCTATAATGTCAGTCTCCAGGGCTTTAGGTTTAGATCTTAGTTTGCATTCAGGTTTACTGTGCTATTGTCTTAAAAATGTTATCATAATGGTACTCTAGGCATTAACCATGTTGTCAATAGTGAGATAATTTTGACATTTTTCTTTAAGGTGTTTATTTCTAACAATATTTTTATAATATTCCAGTATGTGTATGGGGTTTCCAATGACATTTTTGCATTTCACAGTTATATATTTTTACATTGAAAGATTCAGCGTTTGTTTGTGGTAACAGTGCGTTTGTAGTGATGTTTTTATACCACCTAATGTTCCGGTGGTATTTAATAGTACTATGTTGTGTTTTAATGATAGTAATTACTAAGACCTGAGTAACTGTAGCTACAAGGATTGTATTTCTGTAATATTTCTATAATAGTACCTTTTTGTGTAAACTGTTTTTCAGAGGTATATACTTCAATAATATTGTAATACTACCATACGAATTTAGTATGTGAAATGATTTTGACTTTACTGACCCTATGGTACTTTGTTTGGAACAATATTTCTACCATATTTCAGTATATTGTGTCTGCGGGCTCCAACAGTGATGTTTTAGTATTTAACTCATATTTAGTTAGTTTGCCTGTGGTGACTAATATGACAATGAAATATGTTGCAGGATTACTATACACACTTACTACACACATAAACACATACATGTCTTTGCTGTGTGTGTGTGTGTGTGTGTGTGTGTGTGTGTGTGTGTGTGTGTGTGTGTGTGTGTGTGTGTGTGCGTGCGCGTGTGTACATTTGAAAGTTTGAGCCCTGTGAGATCCAGCAGCAGGTTTCTGCATTCGGAACAAAGGGAATGTTTATCGGCTGCTGTGGAGAAAAAGTTTTTTTTAACAGAACTGATTTCTAATCAGTATTCCTGATAACCAACTGCAGGGGTTGAACAGCCTCAGTACATTATTTCAGTGATGACTTTATTTAGGTTATATGAAAAACAATCTCTTATCTTTGACACACAAACAGATCAGCTGTGCACATGTTCGAGGTTATCAGCTGAACAATATTAGTAAACTGATCATCAGTCTTAATAAATCAGATCACAGTGAGCACATTTCTGTATCAGTGCCAGTATTGTACAGCTATACTATCAGATGATGAAACGTGATCTTTGGCTCGGATGGTGACTGGATAATTATTAGTGATATGCATTTTTGGGGTCTCTCCTTCAGTTTGTAAGTCATGATGTCACTGTATGTTGTGGCGGCAGTAGCTCAGTCCATAGGGCCCTGGGTTTGGAACTGGAGGGAGCGTGGATTGGTGGCTGGAGAGGTGCCAGTTCACCTCCTGGGCACTGCAGAGGTGCCCTTGAGCAAGGCACGGAACCCCCCCAACCGCTCGGGGCGCCTGTCCAAGGCAGCCCCCTCACTCTGACATCTCTCCACTTTGTGCATGTATAGGTCCTGTTTGTGTATTTCGGATCTGTGTGTTAATGACAACGGAGTGAAAAAAATTGAATTTCTGAACTGAAAACCTTTGAGACACACGGCATTATTTTGTCTTTCCTGCTGAATCCTGGAACCATTTGACAAGTTGAACTTTATAGTGGATCATATCTGATCAATAAGTTTTATAATCAGCAGTGATGCATTGATTGTATGTATATCTATCTATCTATCTATATATATATAAATATATATATATATATATATATATATATATATATACAGTACAGGCCAAAAGTTTGGACACACCTTCTCATTCAATGCGTTTTCTTTATTTTCATGACTATTTACATTGTAGATTCTCACTGAAGGCATCAAAACTATGAATGAACAATGAATGAACACATGTGGAGTTATGTACTTAACAAAAAAAAGGTGAAATAACTGAAAACATGTTTTATATTCTAGTTTCTTCAAAATAGCCACCCTTTGCTCTGATTAGTGCTTTGCACACTCTTGGCATTCTCTCGATGAGCTTCAAGAGGTAGTCACCTGAAATGGTTTTCCAACAGTCTTGAAGGAGTTCCCAGAGGTGTTTAGCACTTGTTGGCCCCTTTGCCTTCACTCTGCGGTCCAGCTCACCCCAAACCATCTCGATTGGGTTCAGGTCCGGTGACTGTGGAGGCCAGGTCATCTGCCGCAGCACTCCATCACTCTCCTTCTTGGTCAAATGGCCTTACACAGCCTGGAGGTGTGTTTGGGGTCATTGTCCTGTTGAAAAATAAATGATCGTCCAACTAAACGCAAAGCGGATGGGATGGCATGTCGCTGCAGGATGCTGCGGTAGCCATGCTGGTTCAGTGTGCCTTCAATTTTGAATAAATCCCCAACAGTGTCACCAGCAAAACACCCCCACACCATCACACCTCCTCCTCCATGCTTCACAGTGGGAACCAGGCATGTGGAATCCATCCGTTCACCTTTTCTGCGTCTCACAAAGACACAGCGGTTGGAACCAAAGATCTCAAATTTGGACTCATCAGACCAAAGCACAGATTTCCACTGGTCTAATGTCCATTCCTTGTGTTTCTTGGCCCAAACAAATCTCTTCTGCTTGTTGCCTCTCCTTAGCAGTGGTTTCCTAGCAGCTATTTGACCATGAAGGCCTGATTCGCACAGTCTCCTCTTAACAGTTGTTCTAGAGATGGGTCTGCTGCTAGAACTCTGTGTGGCATTCATCTGGTCTCTGATCTGAGCTGCTGTTAACTTGCGATTTCTGAGGCTGGTGACTCGGATGAACTTATCCTCAGAAGCAGAGGTGACTCTTGGTCTTCCTTTCCTGGGTCGGTCCTCATGTGTGCCAGTTGTGTTGTAGCGCTTGATGGTTTTGCGACTCCACTTGGGGACACATTTAAAGTTTTTGCAATTTTCCGGACTGACTGACCTTCATTTCTTAAAGTAATGATGGCCACTCGTTTTCTTTAGTTAGCTGATTGGTTCTTGCCATAATATGAATTTTAACAGTTGTCCAATAGGGCTGTCGGCTGTGTATTAACCTGACTTCTGCACAACACAACTGATGGTCCCAACCCCATTGATAAAGCAAGAAATTCCACTAATTAACCCTGATAAGGCACACCTGTGAAGTGGAAACCATTTCAGGTGACTACCTCTTGAAGCTCATCGAGAGAATGCCAAGAGTGTGCAAAGCAGTAATCAGAGCAAAGGGTGGCTATTTTGAAGAAACTAGAATATAAAACATGTTTTCAGTTATTTCACCTTTTTTTGATACATAACTCCACATGTGTTCATTCATAGTTTTGATGCCTTCAGTGAGAATCTACAATGTAAATAGTCATGAAAATAAAGAAAACGCATTGAATGAGAAGGTGTGTCCAAACTTTTGGCCTGTACTGTATATATATATATATATATATATATATATATATATATATATATATATATACAGTACAGGCCAAAAGTTTGGACACACCTTCTCATTCAATTGAATGAGAAGGTGTGTCTATATATATATATATATATATATATATATATATATATATATATATATATATGTATATATACAGTACAGGCCAAAAGTTTGGACACACCTTCTCATTCAATTCAATATGTATGTATATATATATATATATATATATATATACATATATATAGATATAGATAGATAGATAGATAGATAGATATTGATTGATTGATTGATTGAGCCAAAAACCATCAAGCGCTACAACAAAACTGGCACACATGAGGACCGACCCAGGAAAGGAAGACCAAGAGTCACCTCTGCTTCTGAGGATAAGTTCATCCGAGTCACCAGCCTCAGAAATCGCAAGTTAACAGCAGCTCAGATCAGAGACCAGATGAATGCCACACAGAGTTCTAGCAGCAGACCCATCTCTAGAACAACTGTTAAAAGGAGACTGCGTGAATCAAGCCTTCATGGTCAAATAGCTGCTAGGAAACCACTGCTAAGGAGAGGCAACAAGCAGAAGAGATTTGTTTGGGCCAAGAAACACAAGGAATGGACATTAGACCAGTGGAAATCTGTGCTTTGGTCTGATGAGTCCAAATTTGAGATCTCTGGTTCCAACCGCCGTGTCTTTGTGAGACGCAGAAAAGGTGAACGGATGGATTCCACATGCCTGGTTCCCACTGTGAAGCATGGAGGAGGAGGTGTGATGGTGTGGGGGTGTTTTGCTGGTGACACTGTTGGGGATTTATTCAAAATTGAAGGCACACTGAACCAGCATGGCTACCACAGCATCCTGCAGCGACATGCCATCCCATCCGGTTTGCGTTTAGTTGGACGATCATTTATTTTTCAACAGGACAATGACCCCAAACACACCTCCAGGCTGTGTAAGGGCTATTTGACCAAGAAGGAGAGTGATGGAGTGCTGCGGCAGATGACCTGGCCTCCACAGTCACCGGACCTGAACCCAATCGAGATGGTTTGGGGTGAGCTGGACCGCAGAGTGAAGGCAAAGGGGCCAACAAGTGCTAAACACCTCTGGGAACTCCTTCAAGACTGTTGGAAAACCATTTCAGGTGACTACCTCTTGAAGCTCATCGAGAGAATGCCAAGAGTGTGCAAAGCACTAATCAGAGCAAAGGGTGGCTATTTTGAAGAAACTAGAATATAAAACATGTTTTCAGTTATTTCACCTTTTTTTGTTAAGTACGTAACTCCACATGTGTTCATTCATAGTTTTGATGCCTTCAGTGAGAATCTACAATGTAAATAGTCATGAAAATAAAGAAAACGCATTGAATGAGAAGGTGTGTCCAAACTTTTGGCCTGTACTGTATTTCTTAACATCTTAAGTTCCATCTGACCGATTTTTCTTGTCTGAGAGCCGATCATCCATATCTGCACATAATCCACCCATCATCATGATGATCATCAATATTCTTGGAATATCTTCTTCATAGAAAACACTCGCTCACACACACACACACACACACACACACACAAGCACATTCTTAATTTTTTTCCTTTATTATTATTATTATTATTATCATTATTATTATATCATTATTAGATAATCATTAGGGAATGTGGAGAGAGAGGATGAGGGATAACAAATATGATTCAGCCTATTATTATTATTATCATTATTATTATTATATACACAAGCTCTGCCTCAGATTCCCGATGGGCAGGGCTGGATAGACCGCAGGCCTGTGGTCCCCCCTTCCCCTTGTGGCCTCTCCTCTCCCCCAACCCTCTGCCGTGGGTAGTTGGTGTGTGGCACACCTTCCTTTTTAACGCACGACATACCAGCTTAAAACAAAAACAAACAAAACATGTTTCAACTCCCTACCCTGTTTTTAACTTTATTCATTAATCCCCTCTCATCCTCTCCTCCTACATCATTATAATTATTATTATTATTATTATTGTTATCACTGATACCACCATTGTTGTCACTGTTATTATTATTATTAGTAGTAGTAGTAGTATTGTTGTTGTTATCACCAATACCACCATTGTTATCACTATTATTATTATTACACATACACACACACACACACACACACACACACACACACACATACAGTCACAAATTTTTACACCTTGTATGTATACCGTTGTATGTCCACTATATGTTGTTTGTCTTGTCACATTTCACAATAATAAAAAAAAAAAGATTTAACAAGAAAAAAAAAAAGATGCAGCCAATCAGAGAAGTTACTGTCTGTGTGTTGCAGTTAATTTGGATTATACTGCCCACTATACTAAAGATTTGGCCAGAATGTAGTGTGCATTATGCAAACAAAATCAAAATCTGTTGTGTGCCAAAATTAACTGGATGTCGTACTGATTTGGAAAAAAATATCCAATATGCATCAGACCAATCTACCTCACCTGCTGGGTCCCACAGTGCAAAGCACTGGAACAGTCTCAGCAGTCAGTCATTGTTGAAATGACAGTCAGAAACACACCTGTGTCAGTGGCGGAGGAATATAAAGGATTTTTACACCTTCATGTCTTTGACAACTGTGGCTGGAGGCATTATGCTCTCATGTGGTCCAGCCTTACCTCTGTAATGATGAATAAAAATGAATTTAATGAATAATGTATATTTTGTGACAATCTGAATCTTCGACATAACCAGTAAAATTGATCCTCTGAAGTATAAGTATCCAGTTGCTTTTTCTTTTTTTTCTTTTAAGGGGAGCTTTTGGGGCCTTTTCTCAGTTATTTTGGGGTACAATGAGGTAGAATAGAAACATGATTCAGTATTTTTCATATCTGAACATCATAATAGATCTATAACTGTTAGGGCCCTTTTAATTGGGGACCTAATTTAAAGCCCACCCCTGATTATTAGGATTATTCTCCCATTTTATCATAAAGGATCCACCCAATCATACTGTTGTCCATGCATTCTTGGACACAGTTTTTGTGAAGAAAAATTTTGGCCCTTGGACAAATGTAATTGATGATTCCTACTTTAGTGGACTCATATATCCTCTTCATCCATCAGACTGTAAGTTTAACAAATCACTCAGCTGTTGGTGTAATCTGTTGTTACCTGTCACATAATTTAAATATGATGTTTGGGTTAGTTAATTTACTCTGTATATAATTCTCATTTGATGTCATTCAGTGTGTGGATTGAACCAGTCACAGCTGAGTGCTCTCACTTTACTTTCATAGTTGAGTTTGTTCAGGGTTGTAGTGTTTATGTGTAGCATCAGTGATAGTGTGAATGATTAGTACAAACACTGCATTATGTTCCTTTTTTTGCTATGTTGCAGTTCACAAATGGAGATCTGAGATCACATTCAGTCACAGTGGCCTGCCATACACTCCTGTTAAAAAGTGTTGAATCATTACATTTGATGCTTTTTTTATTCATTCAATAACATCTGTTTTAGTGGAGACAAAAACATCATAATTCTGACACCATTATCAACATTTTATTTAGTTTTGGACTCAAAAGAAGAAGAATTAAAGTGGACTTATGCTACTTTTTTCTTATGTTTTTTTTGTCATGTATATAATGTTACAGTGCTGGATGTTCAAATTAAATGTGTCCAAAGTTTCAGATAATGAGGTAAACATTATATATATGGTCAACTGCATGCCACTGCAAGTGTTTGCTTTACATACACTGCTACATGTAGCTACATGCTAATGTCAGGGAAACATGTAGGGAAGAGTTGCCTTAATTGCCATTACAGCAGATTTTGTCCCAAGCAGAACTCTATTGACAAAAACAGTCATTTTAGCTCACTGAACACAGGAGCTGCTGGTCTCCCACTGCCTTGATCAATTATGTAGTTGTGTTATTGTGTGACTTTGGTGAGTGCAAACTAACACTTTGATTCACCAAAGTTACACAACAACACAAAAAAACCAACTAACTGATTGAGGCAATGGTAGACCAGCAGCTCCTGTGTTTAGCGATATTAAATTACTGTTTTTCCAAATGGAGTCTGTCTTTCATGAGAGCGATATTATGACTTATATTCGCCATCAGAAATCACTGTCTGGTGACAAGGCAAAGTGGTAAAAAATATTATAAATATAGCACAGACTAAAAAGGGGACAGATATAGGATTCATACTTCCCAGCCAGTAGGTGTTACACTCACACTCACCCGCTCTCGCTCCACTCAATTCTACAGGTTGCCACGTAACCAAATCAAAATATTGACATATTTTGGGCCTGTAAAATTTCTAAAACAATTATTTCTCTACTGTTATTATTTTTTTCAGGAAAATATAGACTTTAATTCTACACCTTTATAGACGTTCTGTGGATGTATTATTTTTGACAAAATATTCGTTTTGATGAAACAGCTTTTCATATGACCTGTAAACTTTTATTGACTTTTTGAGGTATTCACTACTTAGGTACTGTCTACTTCTACCGACTGACATTTACTGTTGATAACACACTGAATATGGATAACTACCTCATACAACCCCACTTCAAAAGATGATGGGGGATTGGGGGGGCTTGATGGGGGATGGGTTGCCTACAGCTACGTGGCAAGATTTAAAGGGCCAGCACCTGTTTTTTTCTCCTCGCAGCTCCCCTAAGATTGATGACGTGGGGTCAAGAGGAGGAGGAGGGGAAATGGGGAAGAGGAGAGGGGGAGGTAATGGATCAAGAGCAGACCCAGAGAGAGAAACAGAGTGCCAGTTTGAAACCAGGGTCATCATGGTATGGAGCTGGAGGAGCATTGAATTTACCTACCTGCATCAGCAGCTTGTAAAATGCAAACATCAGCAGGAACATTTCACAGCAAACTGCACAAGCTAAAGATAAAACCAGGAGCTCCTCCATCAATGAAACAGTTACTGGATAAATATGGAGTTGATAATTTATTCCTCTGACAAAAACAGCACCATTATTTATCCAGATTGACATGTTTCAACCATTATTGGATATATTAAGTTCAGATGTTCATGTTACCCCAAGGATGAATCCTTTGCGTGGTAGAAGAAATGTTTTTATGCCTCTGTGCCGGTGACAGCTGTGGCCTTAGGCATTATGTTTTTGGGTTGTCTTTCTGTCTGTCTCATTGTCATGAACATCAGTGTTTCCTTACTATTAAATTAGGGGGCGCCCTGCCCCCCCAGTGGCAGTCCCTGCCCCCTTCTTGAAGGTTTATTAACGTTAAGTTATTTTTATTTATTTTATTTTCTATATAGTGCCAGATTGCAACAGAAGTCATTTAAGGTTATCTTTCCTATAGAACAGGTCTACACCTTGTCCTTTTATTAAACAAACTAAATAGCCTGTTATTGCATGTTATTTATCTTATTTACACGACAGCATGTCATTTCTGTCTCTACATGGTCGCGCGTTTACAATTCTCCTCTGCTCTCTGGATCGGGCACGGCGGAGTTCCACCCTGATGCGCGCACACACACACACAAAAAAAACTTGCTCAGGTTCAGCCCACTTGACATGCTGCTGTGTTGTGCTATGGCCTATTCAAGTGCTGGAATTTGTTATTTAAGTGACAACGCATGAACTCAACACAGGCTCCGCTCCACTGAGTTGTACAAACTCAATGTGCCGTGATACGGGTTGGGCCCGGGCTCGGTTATAATTGTTTCCGACTCGGGTCGAGTTCGGTCAGGAAAATGTGGCACGAGCCGCGCTCTAGTGTGCTCACCTGTGACTGTGCGCAGATGTCTGCAATACAGAGAGCAGAGGAGAATTGTAAATGCGTGACCATGTAGAGACAGAAATGACATGCAGTGGTAAATTAGATAAATAACATAAGGCTAATGACTTTGTTTAATAAAAGGACAAGGCATAGACCTGTTCTATAGGGAAGGTAACCTTAGATGACTTCTGTTGTGATCTGGTGCTATATAGAAAATAAAATTAACCTGAACATTCAAGAGGGGACGGGGGGTGCTGTTGGGGGTGGTGGGGCGCCCCCCTAATGTAATGGTAGGGGAAACACTGGCATTTGTTCTTAATGGCAGCTATCAGTAGTTATCCTCATTTTCTAAAGAGTATTGAAGTAAGTGCTTTGCAGTTACTATACCCTGTAGTGGAAATGACAACCAAAATAAGTGTGGAAAACAAAATGTAGAGAGTCCTGTGTTGTCGAAAGGTGTTATGCCATCACAGGGGACACATGGAAGCGCGACTGCAGTGACGGTAACAATGTTTTAAACAGACGTATCTATTTTTGCACATAAAGGGAGTATATATGGACACTTGGAGGGTTCATCCTCTGAGGAGCAGGAAGGAGATAAGAGATAATGCCATCATCAGGCCCTGGTGGTACTGCAGGAAAAACACCACTTCAGATTATGTTTGAGTGTGATGAGGCTTTGACAACATCCTGCAGCCAAGAAAACAAAATGAGAGTATGTTCATCAGTAAAGATGGGTTCAGAAGCAGCAGGAAGTTGAAGACGTGAACTAATGTAGATCTATTGCAGGTGAAGACACTTCATCATAGGTTTCAAATATTTGGATGCTTGATTTACAGTGCTGGTATCTTTGCAATAGTGTGGTCAAATTCACTTTAGTTTGTCAACAAACCTCTGTGGAAACAGTTCATTCTGTGACCTAGATCCCTCTCATTGTGATACTCCAGGATTTTGAAGCTTCTCTTAAGTGGTTTAGACATTTAAATGTTGGTCAGGTTTGTGTTTATAGTAACAGAGCTGCAGTGGTTCATTACACTCATTGCTCTCTGTAGGGTAATATATGGCTGTAGCTCAGCTGACCTGCTTTCTCAGCGATCAATACCGCACAGTATTTTCCTAAAGAGTACATTTACGTATTTTAATGTCTTATGAGTTTGTTTTAGCATCAGAATTATCTTCAGTAGTTTTAAGATTTTTAACAAGATGTGAGTGTGGTGGAGTCCAACATCAGAAGGAACTTGATCAGAATATAAATGAGACTGTTAGTCAAAACTCAGTGTTCCCTGCTTTGGGAGAAAAAGTGCTCATTGGGAAGTCAGTGGTGTTTATTCAAACCACAGTTTAAGCTTTCACACCAGTCAAGACACACACACACACACACACACACACACACACACACACACACACACACACACACTTGCTTCAGGTGCTTAACCTTATAAGCAGCCAAACAATCTGTTTGCCTGGTGCATTTATGCAGAGTCAGCAGAATGTGAGACATATTCTGACTTTTGGTTCACGCCCATGTCTTGTCTTGTTTTTCGTTTCCACTCTTTTAAAAAGCAATAAAAAAACAAATAGGGATGTTGACAGTTATCTCTTAATTGGCTGTAAAATTTTTGGCTGGTTACTCATATGAGTCTATAGGTTAATTTTGCTACCCTCTACTTTACTGCACTGCGCACTATTCAGGTCTGGTAGGAGCTAACCACTCATTCAGCAATTACTGCTAGTAACGCTGTCCTGACACCATGACGTTCCTGAGGAAACATGGAGGCCACCCCTCAGCCTTCCCCCACCTTGCCCTGGTAAGTAAGTGGCTCCGCTTTGGGTCGTAAAAGCCACCTTAGCATTGGCAATTATGTTATCACTGTTAGCTCTGTTAGCACTGTTAGCCATGTGAGCACAGCTAGTGGTGCTAACGTAATTAACAATGCTAAAGGGGTTTTGTGGTAAAATAAAGCTGCTTCCTCACCGGGGTGATCTGGGGGGGAGACCGGGAGATGGCTATAATGTTTCTGCAGCAATGCATCCTGCAACTTGGAGAGCATTACCAGCTGATCGCAGAATGAGAAGCGCTGCTAGGTAGCTAATGTTAGCTCCCACCCCACCTGTGTTTATTTTACAACAGTCTGATGCTGGTGGCACAGACATTTTTTGGGGGGCAGTTTTTCTTTTTTACATGTATTTAACCTTAGTCAGCACCTATGGATGTACAAAAACTCTGTCCAAATGAAATAGAGGGCATGTTCCAAATCGCATACTTTTCTCTTATTACTTTTAGTAGGTACTTAAGCTGCCCTTAAAAACTAGGTACTGCTGGATGTAGTGTGGACACAACTTTGACTCTCTTATTTATATATCCTTCACTTTGGAGATAAAACAAATGGCATACTGAGCTTGCCAGAGATGGCGATCAACCCAGAGAGCTCTGCTGTTGTTACTTTGCAGTGTTTGTAATTTAACTTTAACAGCATAGATTGAAGACTCACATATTATATTCGTAGTTTCATTTTATATCTAAGTCCTTTTGTTGCTTGTTATGTTTATGATTATTTTGTTCACTTAATTAATATTCCTTTTATTACTGTTTGACTGGTCATCTGTCACTTGAATGCACTGTCATTTGTCATTGTGACTTCTGACAGCTGTCAATGAGCTTTCAAGCTGTGAACCATGTGTGGCTCAGTCAATGTGATGTATATTCTGTTGCGCAGAGAATTGTGGTTCAGAAAAGCCAGAAAAGCATGCTGGTGTACATACTGCAAAATCTGTCCAGATGTAGTAGAAAATCCTGGTGTTTTTGTCATTCCGTATTAGACATGAAATGTATTGGGAGATACTCATCTTCTGGCATTCTATATGGTATGGTAGTATAGGTATTGGAATGCACAAATAGTTTGAAACTAGTGAATGATGATTTAACAAGAGTATGGGCTCTAGTTTCGCAGACCGGGCGAGGCGGAGGCGCAGCGCACCTGCGCTTCGCCAACTGGGTGTGGCCAGGCAGATTTTGTAAGTTTGGCACAATGTGCACCCTGGCGCAGCTACTCCTCTATCCGACCTCCGTCCCTCCTACCGGCGCAAGTCGGAAAGAGGGAGGAGAGAAGGCGTGGAGTGGGTTTTACACACATCACACCAATCAAATGAGCCCCTTTCCTCGCCCTTAAATGTGCTGTGCGAAGGCGTAATGAGAGTTTACTCAATTCGCCATGGCGGAAGAGAGCAGCAGCGTCAGACGGCCAGACTTCTCCCAGGAGGAAACTGATGTTTTGGTCCGGGAGGTCCAAGCTCACAGTGTCCGAATATACGGAACTGCGAGCAGACCTCCACAGGCTGATGATGCAAAGGTAGCCTGGGAGGAGGTCACCACAATTGTAAATCAGTGTTGCGTTTCTCTTGTGCGCGGGTGCTCTCTCTTTCTCTCTCGCAGTCTCACTCTGTTTCTTTTCTTTTGACTTTTCTGAGATGACAGATGCTGAATATATACTCCCTATCTGATGCTGTGGCTGTTCGTGGTTGGCTGAGAGGGATGTGAACTTATTAGTTTGCAACTGTGTTAATCAAATCAGGTTGGGTTTCCATTACGCGTGCCTTAACGTGCCAAACGGTGCCAATCCCCTTTGATCTGACATCAGATGTGACAGGACAGTCGATATAGAGATACATTTTATTGCATCGTTAATGTGCCTGATATTCTGGAAACCTGCCTGTGAGGTTTTGGTGACGTGTGCCCACTGTCCGCCGGTCAGCCAAACTTTGGCTTACACCAGCTGCGCTCTGCCTGCGCTGACAGTAGACGTGGTTTCAGTTGGCGAGCTTTTAGCGCACCTTCGGCGAAGCCTTCTGGCACGAAACTGTCCCTGCGCCAAGCTGGATCTGTCGACACCTCCCCCTGCTGTGCCACCACACCCATCTCAGCGCACCTCGGTCTGCCAAACTACCAAACTGAGCGCACCTCGGGTTGCGCTGCTCCAAACTAGCTCTGCGTGGGGTTCGCCACCCTGCACCACCCTGCGCAGCGCCGGGAAACTAGAGGCCAGTTTATTCAACCAGACATTTAATGTCAGCTTTCAGTGCCCGAAAGCTTTTCATACAGACACAATTTCATCTTAAAGGCTTCATCAATCTGCCAGGGATCTTGAACTCTTTTTCAAAGGAATTCCCCAGGGAACCATGTAGGATCCCTTGTGGTTTAAGGATTGTGTGGCATGCAGATCATGTGTTCACACTGCAGCAACACATACCTGCAGCAGGAAGAGGCGAGCTGTCATGGCAGTTTTACAACCAGAGAGAGGGTAGGAGTCGGGTGGGCTGTACAAGAGAGGCAGGGGAGAGGTGTGAGGGAATATCAAGATACAGAGGAAAACGGGGAGAGAGCAGTTTGACTGTATCTATTTTATTAGTTTGTGTAAATACAAAGATTATATTCTAATTTGTAATACGTTTTGAAAGCAAATACTTTCATATAGGCCTACTGCTGATTATTTAACATGCAGATTTAAAAACAATATGACTGTTTTTGAAATGGAAAAAAAAGTTATTTTTTGTATTTATAAATCCAGTTTGTGCACTTTTTCCAAACCAGATTAACATTAGTGATTACAGATTATTGGTCATTGTGTGATATTGTATATTTTGTGGTTTCGATGTCAATTTTGAAAACATGCAGTCTAAGTGTTCAGAGAGACTTTTCATAAATTAGGACTGCTGAGCAGTGAGCAGTCTGCCAGTGAATATAAAACAAATTTTATAGTCAGGACCATCATCATAACTCTCTTTAACACACGCACACGCATGCACACACACGCACACACACACACACACACACACACACACACACACACACATTGGCAAACATACAAAACACACACAGAGAAACATGTAAAAGTCATTAGCAGAAAGCTGGTAATGTTGTGTTTATTCTGGCTTGCAGCAGAGCAGCCAGAGCACCAAAAAGTTAATAGACCCAACCTCCAGACATTAAAACAGTCAGCAATGTAAGAATTTGATCATAACCAGATTAAGATAACAGCCTGATTACTGCAGTAAATACAGCCTCACTGGGTTTTCTTAGCAGTCTTGAGGTCAGTAGTTAACATGTTTTAATTCTTTCAAGGCACCACAGAAATCATGCAATCAGTCGAATTCACACTGATCTGTTTGAAGGGGATTTCTAGAATATAGAGGACATGAGATGATGGACCAGAAACCAAGAAGAAAGCCTTGAAAATGTTTTAATGATATGCATTTTTCAGATTTTATATTTTCTTTTGGGTTAGCTGTTCAGTTCTACTTTCTGTGGCTTTATTATTTTTTTTTTTTATTAATGAAGCATTTCATTCGAGGAATTTTCTCTGGAAATCAAAATTCAGCCAACCAAACTCTAATTCAGAACTATTTTCTCTGTAATTAGTGCAAGATCAAGGAGTTCTTTCCAAGAAGCTTGCTGGGAGGTTACCTGACTTTATATTCTAGTTTGAAGGTGTTAAGTTCTTTCTTCTCCTGAGAATACGCTTCTTTTTTATTTGAACTGTTTTTATTTGGAGTTTCTGTAACAAACACAATAAACACAATACAGACAATAATGACATGACCATGACTCTCAGGTAGGGGTGGGGGAGGTCAGGAGCTATCCTAAATTGCTAGAGGGGAATTCTTTCTCAAAGTAATCCAGGAATGGTTGCCACATCGTAAAGAATTTCTGAGTGGAGCCATGTATGGTAAACTTAAACTTCTCCAGCTTAAGGTGGGACATAACACTCTTAACCCATTGTGCGTGAGATGGAGGTGTAGTTGCCTTCCACCTGAGAAGGATGAGGCATCGAGCTAGGAGGGAAGAGAAGGCTATAGCCTCTGACTGAGAATATGGAAATGTTACTCTCTCTGGGGCAGTTCCAAAAATGCCAATAATGGGGTCCGGGTTAATAACTTTTCCACACATATGAGAGAATGTTTTAAAAATGGAGGTCCAGAATAATGCCAGTGCTGGGCATGAACAAAAAATGTGGAAAAGCGTGGCAGGTGCCTGATGGCATCTCACACATGTTGGGTCTACATTTGGATACAGTTTGGCGAGTCTATTTCTACATAAGTGTAGACGGTGAAAGATTTTAAACTGTATTAGGCCATGGCGAATACAAACGGAGGACGAGTGAATCATCGTAATTGCAGAGTGCCAGGACTCATCAGATATCTTAGATATGGGTTAACATCAAGGCATTTCCCAATACCATCCAAAGGTGGGGGGGATGGAAAAGAGGAGAAGTTCCGGCGAGTGAAATCTCTGATCTGGAGATACCTGAAGCGATGCAGCCGAGGGATATTGTATATTAGAATAAGCTTCTTTTTAAGCATTATTACTTAATTTAATATTGAAAATAATCATATTCAGATTATGGCTCATAGTCTAATCAATAATCATTTTTTGTGAATTGTAACCTTACTTGTGTGTAATGATTCTATGTTCTGGCTATCTTTTGATGAATACTGTGATAAAAGTCTGAGTAGGCCGGGGTGTCAACGTTTGTAATGTAATTAACCACTGAGGATATTTTTGACCGTTTACTCCTGTCAGTCTACAGGTTAATTTTGCTGCTCTTGAGTCTACTGCACTGTGTACCAGCTGGGTCAGGTGGTAGCTAGCTAGTGCTGCCACTCATTCGGTGATTACCACTAGTAACGCTGTCCTGACCCCACAGTATTGCTGTGGAAACATGGGGCCCACTCTCATGGTCATGGTGGCCTCCCATGCTTTTTTTGCAATGCTGTCCTGCAACCAAGATGATGTTACCAGAGGTAATCACTAATGAGCAGTGCCACTGGTTAGCTGCTACCCCACCTGGGTGGTGCACAGTGCAGAGTAGCCAATGCTAACATTAGCTGACCAGTGGGAACCGAAGAGTGGGCACCTTGTGTCCTAACATAGAGATAGTGTTACCAGTAGTGCTGCACGATTTGAGAAAAATGTGCGATTGCGATTTGAGTGGACAATATCGCGATATGCGATTGCGGTTACAATATAATACATAAATGGTATCATTAGTCTTCTCGCTTGATTCAGTGTTTGCCCTACATTATATTAGGGGGGCACTGACCTGACATAGTTATTGTTATGGACAGTGTGTAAATGACCATCAACAGACTGAGCACAGTCAAACACACTGCTCACACAGCAGTGCAGCACGGCACTGTACACATAGCGGAGCGAGCCTGTGTTGCGTTCAGGCGTTGTCACGTAAATGACAAATTCCAGCACGCCATAGCACAACACAGCAGCATGTCAAGTGGGCTGAAACCAAGCAAAATTGCTCAGTTTTTAATTTGTTATTGTATAGTTTGTTATGGAGTTCGTGATTTCCCCGTGACACTTACACGTTTGTCTAACTGTGCTTGGATGCTGTTTTATGAGGCTCTGGTGGCTTTCAGTTGTCTCTTTGTCTTTAACGTTACACGGCTCGGCTTTCTCTGGCATGCATTCTTCCTACTTTTCTCTGTGCTGTGCTGTCTCAAGTGCTGATATAGATTGGTCGTGTTGCCACTGGACGTGGCGACTTTAACTTTTAAACTTTTACACAGCAGGTCTTTCTGTTAAACGTTGCCTTACCTGAATCCAAAGTATCGCCTTATAATAGATTAATCGTGTAGCATTAGTTACCAGCAGTAATCTCGAATTAGCAGCACCACTAGCTAACTTGCAGAGAGTGCAGGGCAGCAAAGGTTAACGTTAGCTAATCAGTGGAGACTGGAGGGTGGGCAATGGGCATCATAATGCCCCCATATTACTTGACTGGCCAGCTGTCCTACAGCAAAGCCAACAGAAAATAAAATACAAGGCAAAAAGTTACATCACAAAATACTGAAATTTCACCACCTCTAAATGGATAGCACTTTCAAATGTGGCTCTAAAGCTTACTGAGTCAGTGGAGCACTAGACTTAAAGGAAAGGCCTTTGATTTAACGAGTTTTGTATTTAAAAATAAAACGGTGAGTTACTGGCTAATGAGTATGAGGCTGTTGAAAGCATAATTAACCAAAATTGACATCCCTAACTCTAAGAATATGTACAAAGATGTTTTCCCAAAAGTTGTGCAGCTCAAAGCATTGATAATTTGTTTGTACTGTTAAAACAGTGGCTGTCAGTGGAGCAACGTAACAATTGAACAGCTTTGGGTACTCAAGCAGGTGGATTTTGTGCTCAAAATTATGTTAAAACCGTCGTCACTGTTCATGTTTTGAATGTTTTTGAAGATATCAGAGGTTTTTGGGTGCAAGGATAAATTCAAAGGAGTGAATTTTTAAAAGATCATTGCACCAGTTTCTCACCACTGATAAATTTCTATTTCACACAGCTTTCAAAGTCTCTGTGAAACTTGTCAAAGGTGTGTTCTTTGCATTATCCAGAATAACAGGAAAGTAGCACTGAACAATTCAGAAAAAAATTCTAATTGTGATTAGGGTTGGGTATCGCCACTGATTTCCTGAATTGATTAGATTTCAATTCAAGGGGTCCCGATTCGATCCGATATCGATTCGATTGGAGATTTTTCGGTTACAATTCCAATATTTCTCTGGAAACAAAATAAAAAGGTCAATAAAATAAATTATATTCCTGACATCACAATACTGAGTGAAGTTTAGAAAGAAAAAAGAACATAGACATCAGTCAGTATCAGTACTGCTGTCATGTCTGCTCCTCCCTCTGCTGCTGAGGAGAGTCACTGCCTACAGGTCACATGACCAACAGTAAGTTTTAAGATACGAGATAAACTGAACTAAACCCCGAGACATAAACAGTTGTTGTTGTTTTAGCTTGTTAGTAACAATTTGCTGTTAGCTGTAAAGCGCTCCGTGCTTGTTTATAACATAATATTGGGATAATATTGGAGACTGCGGACAGAGCAGATTGAAATATCACTTTTCTACATGTTTACATGTTGCTGATCAGCTGTTTTGGTAAAGTATTGGCTTTTTACTCAAGAAGGTTTTTGTTGAACTTACAGTAAAAAGCGTAGTTGTCAGCTCAAGTTATCTTCACCTCTCTGTCTCCACTGTGGCATCTCACCTCAGTGTTTGTGTGTGTGCGTAAAAGTGGCGCAGTAGCCAGGACGTATAGACAGCAGGAGGAGATGCTGCAGCATGATAGTAAATTACCCCAAATGTAAAAAAGTAACAGTTACAGAAAAAAGAGCCGGTAACGTCGGAGCTTCTCGATACTACAGTCGTTCATAACTTAGCGCTGCGGCTCATTCACTACCGGCGAGATTAACAGGGTGAAAGCTTAACACATCCTTTGGAAAAAGCGTATATTAAAAGATCAATCTTGGATTTTACAAACCGATATCGGGTCATTCCAGTGAAGATCAATTTAATCGGAATTGTGATAATTATACTCACAATGCAGTTGTAATATGATTTGTGTGAACATTTTTACACCATCCATCCATTTATCGTGGGGGGCTGGAGCCTATCCCAGCTGACATTGGGCAAGTGGCAGGGTACACCCTGGACAGGTTGCCAGACTATCACAGGGCTAACACATTTTATTTATTTTATTTAAGTGTTTATTTGGAAGGGACAGTGCATATTGATGAACATCAGTAAATACATCTGTAAATATGCTGGAGTTAGCAGAACTGCTAATTTACATCCGTTGTCCCTTGGCAGGTCACAAACAATTAAAAAACAAAAACAGTAATTAAAACAAACAGTACAAATAATTTACAAATAGACAAACAATATATTCATACATGGAAGTAAAGTGCAGAGTTAGCAGTAATGCCATAAAATGCTATTTAAAGTGCTTTGATGGAATAAAGTGCATTTTATAAGTAGTCATAGAGACAAACAACCATTCAAACTCACATTCACATCTATGGCCAATTTATGGCCAAATTAACCTATTCCCAACCTGCATGTCTTTGGACTGTGGGAGGAAGCTGGAGTACCCGGAGAAAACCCACGCTGACACGGGGAAAACATGCAAACTCTGCACAACTCTACACTCCCTCCCGGAACCTTCTTGCTGTGATGCGACAGTTCTAACCACTACATCACCGTGCCGCATTTTTACACCAATATTGATTACAAAATTATTCTGGTGTGATTTGTGTTGGGATCTGTACCAAACAATGTTTTTTTAAGTCTGTAGAATGTGATGTGTAGGCCAGGACATCTCTGTAGCACCATAATATTTAATAAAAACTGGTATTTTGTTAAGTTTAGCCTTTAACAAACATTGTGTGTGATGGGATTGGAAAATTGCAGCAAGCCATTTTCAAATTATTCAACTAATTGTTCAGCCCTACAGGAAAGAGATGTTTCAGTTGAATTGTTTAATATAATTTTTTCAAAACTGTCACACCCATTTAATTTTTATGCCTCTGTGCTGGTGATAGCCGTTGCTGGAGGCATGATGTTGTGGAGTTGTCCATTCCATTTTCGTGAACGCGATATCTCAAGAATGCCTTGAGGGAATTTCCTCAAACGTCCACTTGGACCTAAGAATGAAGTGATTAGAATTTGGTTGTCAAAGGTCTAGGTTACTGTGGCCTTGCATCTGTGTCATTCTCATGACTATGATATCCCAGGAAAAACTGAAATGTACTTTTTCAAATTTGGCACAAAAGCCCACTTGGACTGATTGAAAGTGACTAAGCTGATTATAATTTGGTGGTTGGAGGTGACCTCTCAAGACATGTTTTTCGAGATAACTAAAAAATTCATACACTGATTATGACAAAAGGTCACTCAAATGTCTGATAGGATAAAATGGTGAAGTGATGACATTTATTATCCAAAATGTCTTGGTCAGCTTCACTGTGACATCATAATGTTCTGCAAAAACACTTTTTTGGCCATGATTCAATGTCATATATCAGGAACAGAAGGGGAGACATTTGATCAGATACTGAATTGGTGGCCCTAATCTTGAAACTGTGCTGATTGTTTAGATCTTCTGTGCTGTCAGGGGGTAAATGGGTATGAAGCATCCATGTTTTCACAGACATTGATGAAAACTCTAACTGCAACATGACTGGTTTGTCGAGGCATACAACTGCAAGGCGGTAGTTCTAATTTTAAACCTAAACTTTCTGACTAGATGGACACGAGTAGAAGGAACTGACCCCTGTTCAGGTAGATGCTCAGCAGGTTCGGATGCTTTCACAGCCACATTATCAAGCGAAGTTTGCTCATGGTATCATGCTGAATAAGTCAGTCAGTGATGTGAGTTAACATGCTGCTTTTCACCTGACAAGCTGTGTGCGTGTGTGTGTGTGTGTGTGTTGGGCCCAAGGCACACAGTGCAACAATAGAGTACAGGACACTTTATCAGAACACACAAACACACACTGCAGGACGTGTCCAACTCCTTTCTAATAGTCCAATCAGATGGCAGCATCCTCCGTGGTCATGGTATAGAATAACAGCAGTAAATGGTCTGCATTGTGTTTGGTAGGCTGTAAAGTTTGGTGCCTCACTGTGACAGATGATGGGAGTGGGGTCCACAGCTCTCTTTCGTTGACAAACTGATGGCTCCCAGAGGCCCTCCCCCCTCTCTCTCCCCTCAACTCATTTGTTTCCTCTCTCGCCCTCCTCTGTCCCTTGAGGACCACAAGAATGACTCTCTCTATTGCCATTTGTCTGGGAATGGGGCCCCAGTCTGGGAGTGTGTGTCCTGTCTGGTCTCACAGAGATGACAGGGCAGATGTTGTCTGGACAATACCAATAAAACACTCACACTCTCATGCTGGTTGTCTTATCTGGTGGTTTCTCTCCTGCGGCTGTGATTTGTTTGGACTCCTCTTATCAGCTGTTAGAACGTGAATGGTCACATGCACAATCACATGTGATTTTGTAGACCTGTTGAGGTTTGGTGTTTTGTCTGTGGCAACATTTCTCAAATTGTGGTGTGATGTGGGGTCCTGGGGGGATGGGATGGTTCACGATGAAGAATTAGGGTTTCTTTGGTAAATTATAAGTGTCCTTGACAGGGTTCAACAAGTTCTTGAAGGAGTTCCAGGATAACACCATTGGTATTATTGGTCCTTGAGGGGTGTCTTTAGCCCGTTTTACACAGAGATGGCGCTATAGAGCTAAGATGAACTCCCTTCTTTACACTACCTTTGCATTTTTACGCAGAACCAAACGATAGGAGCATCATGTTGTTCTTGCCACATACATTGTAAAACTGTTCTGTCCCATCCATTATCCCGTCCTTTCAGCTGTCCTTTTTATACAGATGTCAGTCGGCACTTTTACTACCTAAGCTGCTGGCTTAAAGCCAAGACAACTCTGTCCTTTCATTCTGTGATTGTACCTTCTATACAGAACGGCGGGGTGGAATAACAGCGCAATATTCCCACCTTGAACAGGCAGTGAAAAAGCGGCTTTTGTGTCTTTTAGGGTTTCGCTGGGTTTTTGAACGTGACCCAGACGGGGTTGTCAGTGGCTGGTCAGCGGAAAGGTAGTGTCGGAGAATTTCAGGGGTTTCAAAGTTACTTGAATGGGTTATGGTGGTGGTCGGGCTTTAGCATCTTTTAGAGCCGCAGTTACATCAAATACTTTCAGTGTAGTACCAAGTGAGGAAATAGAATATTCGTAGTTCACATAAACCAGTTGAAACGTATAACTTATAAACATATAAATTATGGGTGCGCTTGGCGATCCAATTATCAAAAAAGTATATGTCATGTAAGAGAGACCATATAAATAATGGAATGGTCAAAGTTATCATATTGACATTTAAGGTTTGCTAATTGATTCATGGCACCATGCATTGAGCAACATGCAAGAAAAGATGCTGATAGCTGCCAACTGTTGGCACAGTGAATTAAAATATTCTTTCTTAGTCTATAGCTGCTAACTAATAACTAGTAAAGATGAGAAGGCAGCAAAGCATCCTTTCATTTTATAGTTTGAATTGACTAATTTATGTAAACTTGCTACTGTAGGAACAGTGATTACAGTCCACTGTAGTCCAACCAGGAGTGATGATTCTCTATTGACCAGTCAGTTGTCTGCAGTGTTTCTAGCTCTGCCTTTTAGTATTGGATCAGTGTGCTAGGTACCACAACAGAGGGGTGATGATAAACAGTATGGGGTTGTCCATCACAGTGTTCAAGATGGCTTGTCAGGTTGTGGTAGTACCTTGTAGAGTTCAGGGAGTACTTGATGGGTTCCAGGGTGCCAGAGAGGAATTTCTTTGATTCTAAAGGGCACTCAGTTGTTCTTTATGGTTCTTTTAGGGGTATTTAGACCTTTCTAAGCAGTCTTTAAGGGATTCTGAACCTCTGTGATAGAATTTTAGGGGGTTATAGTGATCCCCGAGGAAGTACTTCTGCATGACCACTATGTCTTCAAGTTGAAGCAGGGTTTATAAGAGGGTCCCGGTGG